>NW_003852601.1:710399-743036 GCF_000181295.1 Otolemur garnettii | reverse complement strand
AAAAAAAAAAAAAACTAGTAGTAGGTGGTGGAACTGAAAATCATTGGGTCAAGCTGGAGCAAGACAGGTTCTTGTACTGTGTTCACATTGAAGTGATGGGAAATGCAGTTGGTAAGAGAAATGAAGGAAAGAGAGGGTAGCTGTATCACACTAATGAAAGTCCATTTACAAACTGCAGTTGTTGAGGTCTTTGTAACTTCTTAGGCTCACTTCTTCTCTTAGGCCACCTATAGCCTTGTGATAGTTTCCCCGTTACTTGAAGGTCTCTGATTATTACTAAAACAATCACAAAGCAGTTATTAAGCTGTTTTTTCTGCATAGCTCTCCCTACTCTGCCCCATAGCCTTCATCATCATGCAGAATGAGTTAAGGAAATAGGGTACATGTCATCTAGGAGTTTATACCAAATCAAGCAATAAAAGGAAAGAACAATCTTTGGAGCCTACTGCCTATGATGAACTGTGCCTCTCATATTATTTACATCATCTCCTTTTATCCCCATAGTAACCTCAAAAGGTAGATAGTTCTGTTTTTGTTGTTGTTGTTGTTGTTGTTGTTGTTTGTTTGTTTTGCAGTTTTTTTGTCTGGGCCTTGTTTGAACCTGCCACCTCTGGTATATGGGGCTTGCATCCTACTCTTTTGGGTCACAAGTGCCACCCGATAGTTCTCTTTTATAGCTGGGAAAATGAAAGCTCTGAAAAGGGAAGTGTTTTGCTCCAGGTCAAGACTTGAACTTGGTCTGGGTCCAAATACTGGGCTTTTTCTACTTTTTCTCACTGTCTTGATTAGTCTACCATATCAGCAGTTTTCAAATATATGAATCTACAGGTAGAAGATAGAATGGACAGGACTTATTGACTTGTCATATTTAGACAATGAAGAAAAGGAATAATTCTCAACAAACTATAAAGTCTCTAGCCTAAATAAGAGAGTTATTGTTGCTGTAACTGGCAAAAGTAAAGAAGGTAAAATGGAGGAAAATTTGAGAGGGAAGATGATTAACTTCATTTGGAGCATGCTTCATTAGGAGTAAACAACCATAAGCATAACAACAGCCATTTATTGCATATCTACAATGGTCCAAGAAAAATCATGCAACTTTTTAGGCCACATTTGAGCATTCCTATAGCTGAATTCCTCTGCACAGTTTGAATGGTCCACAAGACAAGAGACATGTCCATCAATAGTCGATACCTTTATTTTCAGACCACATTTCATTCCACATATGTGTATTTGATGTTTCTCTCAGTCTAGGGTAGAGGCAGTCAAGGGAAGAGAATAAGGGTGCACTGCAGGATGAGGGGCAAGGTGTCCCATTTGCCAACCTGTTTTGGCCTGGAAGTCTAAATGGTCCAAAAATTCTATATTTAAATATGATCTTCAAAGGTGTTACAAAAATGTATTTGTTGAGGTAGGAAACTATCTTTTTATTTAATAATTAGTAAGCTTGAATTACAACTTCTGCATATTCAGATTGATGACTTGTAGACTTCTATTTGTACTCTTGTCTCAGGCCTTACTGCTGTAAGAGTTACAGCACCTGTGCTACCAGTGACTGTGCACATGTATGATTTTATTTACGCTTCATAACCAACCACGCTGTGTGGCTGAGAGTTATTAACTTGTTTTGCAATTTTACAGGACAAGAAAATTAGAACAACAAGTCTTATCAACACTGTCAAATACTGCAAAAGACTTGAGGAGAAAGAGGATCAAAACAGGACAATGGGGCAGCACTGGCAGCTCAGTAGGTAGGGTCCTGGCCACATACACAGAGGCTGGTGGGTTTGAGCTTGGTATGGGCCAGCTAAAACACCAATGACAACTGCAACAAAAAAAGTCATTGTGGTGGGCACCTGTAGTCCCAGATCCTTGGGAAGCTAAGGCAAGAGAATCAATTAAGCCCAAGAGTTTGAGGTTGTTGTGAGCTGTCATGCCACAGCACTCTACCGAGGGTGACATAGTAAGAATCTGTCTGAAACAAACAAACAAACAAACAAACAAACAAACAAAAAACACAGGACAATAGACTTAGCAGGAAGTCCTTAAACATAATCTTTGAGAATTAAAGTTCAGTCAGTGGTGGATCTCAAAGCTAGATTGTATAACAGGAAAAGCACAGGTGGTGAGAAACAGAGACATTGAGTTGAGGCTTCTCAATGATGTTTGACAGTAAAAAAAAAAAAATGAAAATATTTTGTCTGCCTATCATAGAAGAGACTGAATCATGGTGAAATTGGAGAACCAAGAGTCAATGTGAGGCAAAAAACTGAAGACACTGGAGGGAATGGAAATGAATACCATGAGATATATGTCCCCAGAGTGGGAGAGAGTTTGACAAACATTAAGTACCTTGTCTGCTCTAGGTAACAAGGCTTTTGAAGACATACTATAAATGTCATGGTCAAAGATCTCAAGGAAATTGGAAAATCCACATATTTCCACAAGTTGAGTATGAAAAATAACAAGTAAGTAGACATTTATAATGGAGGTTAGTTAATGTTTTAATGGAGGTAAGTAGGAACAACAAAAGAGTGAGCTGACTAATAGCTGGGCTTACTCCAGCAAGACAACGCTGGTTAATAAAAGGATAATATGGCCAGAATTTTGCTAAAGATTTGGAAAGTTGAGGAAACAATTGTAGTGTTACATAGGAATACTGAATGGCCAAATTTGCAATGTTCTTATGACCCAAATCATGTCAGTGTAGATATTTTACAATATAGAAGCAACAGATTAAATTTTAAGGTTCTTTTATATTTTTTGTGCACTCCTTTAATAAATATTTACTGGGTTAGGTGCTGGGGGTGGGAAGGCTTAACCTTTAGTGGAAAAGAGTTGAATAGGAAACAGATAAGAGCCAAATGGTATGATCAGTACCTTGAAAAAAGGAAACACACGAAACTGTGGGAACCCATAGACTTGCAAGACCTGGTGTTTGTATTTCTCTTTGTTCATATGTTTCCATGCTCTAGACCAGGTAATTCAAAAAGGTCTTCTCCCAGCTTAGTATTGTATTCCTTGAAAGAAGCCAAACATAGATCTTTGAAAGTATTTCATGAGTTGGCCCCTGGGATGATGGGTACTAGGCTATACCCTCAGTGTCATACAGATGACATAACCTGAAGAGTTACAACAATCAGGAGACTTAATACAAAGACTTCTTAGGGATCTGAGTGGCAGTTCCAATAACAGTTTGAGAGTGTAAGAATCCCCATATTAAAAGTCAATGATAAGAGTTACAAATCAGTACCTGAGCTCTGATTGTTAGATTTCTTACATGAAAACAGGGGGTAACTGGTCCTTACTCTACCTACTTCAGAAATCTTTGTAGATGTTAAATGAGCTAATAGAAGTGAAAGGACTATTCAACTATGTAAGTTATGACAAATCATTCTTTTCCTAAATACTCTCCAGTGACGATAATATCCCTATCTCACAGGGTTTGTAGATTTAGTAAAATGTAGGTGCCCAAATAAGCGGGCCTTACTATTCCTATCCACAAACCCATCAGTCTAGATTCACGTTTAAACTATTTACTGAATATGAATACTTCTCTCCCTCTCCTCTACCACCTTTTTGGTCTATTCCTGCTGTGTCCTTACTTGTCCCTCTGCTGCCAATGTGATCATACCCAACGTTTTTTTCAAATAGTGGTAAGGATATTATTTATTAAAACCCTCTAATGTCTTCCCATTGCAATTAAAGCAATGACCAAATCCTTTTCAATGGCCCATAAAATCTTACCTGATATAGTTCCCACCCACCCATTACCCTATCTAATTTTCTTCAAGCATTAATTACCTCTGGAATTTGTTTATTTCCTTCTGGTTTATCTACTTCCCTATAATATGAGCTTTGCAAGAACAATTTCAAGATGTGTGTCTGGAGCCTACCAATGTATGGTAAATAATATATGTCACATTATTGAATGAACAAATGAGTAAATGAATGTATCTTCTTATCACTGCCTCAGAATATTATATCCATCTTTTAGACCAAAGGCAAATTTCACCTCTTCTATGAAGGTGACCATGATTCTCCTGCTAAAAGTGTGACAAATATTGAGAACACACCACCTGTAAAATTAGAAATGAAGATGCAAGTAGTGAATGAAAGTCTGGCTTTCTAGTCTGGCTCTACATCTTATTTGCTTAAAGACCACAAGTAAATCAATCTCTCTGAATTCCAGTTTCTACATCAGAAAAAAACTTGGACAATAGTAATTCCCATTTCAAAAATTTAAAATGACAATCAGTACTGGCTATGCTGTACTTAGCATATGGTAAGGTGTGGCACTGATATTAGTTTATTATGTGGGAAATCTTTCTAAATAATTCCTTCCTGGAAGATTTTGTTGAAGAAATATTCCTTTTTCCTTGTTATTCCAGTTTCTCTGTTCATTGTCTGATTTTGTGGGTTTCTAGAGGGAAAATATAAATTCTTATTTATCTCTATTTTTATATCTGAGCATGTTGAATAAAATAATGTATTTCTAGGTTCAGCACCTGTAGCTCTAGTGGCTAAGGCACCATCCACATACACCAGAGCTGGCAAGTTTGAATTCAGCCCAGGCCTGCCAAATAACAATGACAAGTATAACCAAAAAGTAGCTGGGCATTGTGCATGTGCCTATAGTCCCAGCTACTTGGGAGGCTGACTCAAGAGAATCATTTAAACCTAGGATTTGGAGGTTTCTGTGAGCTGTGACCCCACAGCACTCTACCCAGGACAACAGCTTGAGGCTCTGTCTCAAAATAAAATAATAATAATATATTTGTAAATCTAACAGAGGTACTATATGCTTTACACAGGTTATCTTATTCATTCCATGCAATAATCCAGTACAACATTTTAATTTCTGATGCTTAGTTTTCTCATCTATGAAACAGTAACCCCAACTTAAAGGGCTATCATAAGGCTCAGATAAGATGATGGAAAAAAAGGTCTAGTACAATTCTAGGCACTCAAAAGAAATGCCAGTTCTCATATCACCTATTTTTCATTTACCTATCTGTATTCACCCTCTACTCTCCTCTGTGTACCTGTTTGGCCCATGAAAGTGACCCACAAAGACTACATTATTTGAATTCTTTTATTTGAGAATTCATTCATGGATGCCATTAGTAGAAGGATTGGAAGACAGAGATACTCATCCAGCTCCCTACGTGCTGAACTGCATGTTGATGGTAGCTGTATTCCTTTAAGAAGGCCATGGTTCTGGAGGTGTTGGCCTCTCCTTTACTTTCTTTCTTTCTCTATGTGAGTGTGTGTCCATGTCTGTATGTTCATCTCTTTCTGTTATGGTAACTTAATTTCTTCTCAGGGTGGCAAAAGCAACCATCTATGTCTATACTCAAAGCACTTTACCACTCTTTGTTTGTTTCCTTAACACTATGCACAATTTTGGAAGTAAATTCTCAATTACCCAGTTTGAATAAAACATTTGTTTTCTATACCCTCTGTATTATGTAAGAAATTACAGAGGTGAAGTGATGGCCCAATATCGTAAAGTTTCACCCTTGTAGAGCACAAAGCCCCAGATTAGCAAATGGAGAACTAATGGCTTTATGCTTTGTAACTGCTCTAATCCTTTATTTAGTTCATGACAGGACTGACTACCAATACAAAGGAAGTCATTTGCCATGGAATTACAAAAGGCTTATGTATAAAAGAACCACTTGCCATATGTAGCTGTCCTATGAGGAGATTCAATGAAACAGAAAATGTAACATGGAATTTCTTCAAGGTTCAGCTTGGGGAAGACAAGGATGAGAGGGACTTGGCAACAGGCTTCTAAGATAATGTAATTATTATGATGAAGACAGCAAATTTCATCTTTCCATTGTCCCTCAATGAAAAATGAAGACATGTAGCCTTGAATTATAACAAAGCATATTAAAATTTCCTTTAAAGCAGAATTTTATTTCTCAGCTCCAATTGTTAATATTAATGTTATAACTATAATAGCTTTCAGTTATAGAGTATTTACTATGTATCTAGTGATGTAGCAACTGTTTTCTTACATTCTCTTATTTAATCCTCAGGAAGACTTTTCAAGATAGTCATCATGATCCTTACTTGAAGAGTAAGGATTCTGGGGCTCAGAGAGATAAAACAACTTGCCTGAGGCCACATCATTGGTATGTGGTGAAATATGGATTGAGACCTAGTACTTCCTGACACCCAAACCCATTATGGAAATCACTACACTAATGTCAAGAAACAACAACAAAAAAATCATGGATGAGGAATTGTTCAGAGGTATCCAACCTTTTTTCTTTTCTGCCACACACTAAAAAAAGAAAAGTTCACTTGGGCCCCTTAATAAATATACAAATGCTAACAAAAGCTGACTAGCAAAAAAAAAAAAAAAAAAATGTTCCCTGCATACTTTTCATGATATTCAACACCACAGATAAGCAAAAATGTTCTCACAAAATCAGCATATGGCCCACTCCAGTTGGACACCCCTGGAGCTGGTTTAAGCACTGATGTTAACGAAACCACATGGTGAATTTTCTTCACTCAACAGCCCTTTTTACTCTTCCCACCCATTATTTAAGGGCTGGATATTTTTGTCAGTCAAGTCAGCATACAGAGGTGTTACACATAAAGTAGACTAAGTAAGAGTATGTGATTAAGTCACAGTAGTCAATCCCCACTGCTGGAAACACAAAATCCAGTATTCACCATACCAGGGAAAGTAGGATGGATTCTACAATGCACCAGCAAGAAAATATTCTCTTGGAACACCAAAGCAAACCTCATCTCTCACATATACATTCTACTCAGTCACCCATTTAAATACAACAGGGTGAAAGTGGTAAGGAATGAAGAGAATAAAGAGGATACTAAACTCTGGGTTATAAGTCCTGGGGTTGGTATAATAGCTTGGTCAATTATTTATATAGCTCTTTCTTTTTTAATTCTCAACAAGGAGATTGTACTCAAGAACCTGTAATTTCCTTTGTTAATTTAACATTCTGTGATTTTCTCATATTGCCACACTACCATCCTAGTTACTCAGAGACTTGAACAGTTTGTTGTAGGTACATTAGTAAAATTCATGTACATCGTAACTTATACCTGTGAATATACCTATATCTATACTTATTTTTCACTTCTCTATATATCAACACACTCTTGAGTTTTACCTCTGCAACAAGTATGCTCTGCCGGTTACAAGAATTAATCTAGTGCTTTAGTTTATGTATCACTATAGGGGAACAAAGAAGGTAATTAATTAATCTAAGGTAAATCTATATAAAGCTACCATCCCAAGGCTCAATACATTGTAGGTTCTTTCCCTTAGCACAGTGGGGAAAGGTGGAGAGGAATTATTGGGAGGAGCTAATTCCATTCCCAGAACCAGTATCAGTAGTTAGCTTCCCACTTAGGAATTTATTGGCATATCTTCCATGTATAGCAATGCAGAAGCTAATAATTGTTCTATATTTAGCTTACTCTCACTTCAAAATTCCTGCTGTTCATGTAAATATCTGACCAAAAGAGAAAAGAAAATTAAACTATGTAATCAGCCAGACACCACATTATGTTCTATCACCTATACTACTTTATTTAATTCTTCCAACAATACTGTGAGATCACTACAAAGAGGAAAACTCATTTGATTGATGATGAAATGGAGGTTCAGAAGGGTTTGGCAACTTGGCCAAAGATCCACAGCTAGTTATTGGCAGAACTGGGAATTGAACTCAAGTCCATCTTTTCTCTATAAGACATGTCAAGGTGTTATATGAAGGTTGAAATTCAAAAGGAACTTAGATGCTGAAAAATCCATTTTCAGTACAGGGAACAAAGAAGTTATTATAAAAATTAGTATAGATGATATGGGATTAGAGTTGGGCATTAGAAGATGAGTAGGAGATTTAGTTCCCTTGGCAGATGCTATTTCTTCTAGCTCTTTCTATATGAGATGCATAGCTGACTGTTTCTTTTCATTTATTCTACAAATATTTACTAAACACCTAAGTCAAATAAAATGTTGTGGATGACTCAGGAAGGCCTCAAGTGATACTGCTGCTGCCAAACCACAGCAAAAAAGTCTAGATCCTTCTGGAGCTTTATCACTGCTGATAGGCAAATGGTGTATTCCACAAAAAAATAAAATGAGCTCTCCAAAATCAAACACCTTGGATTTGGAAGTCAATGTTACATTGCTCAACTGGCTTGCCTCCCCCATCTCCCTAATAATTATTATGCTACTTCCTGTGAGATGTGAATTGTAGATAAGGAGCTTGACCTGGTAAATCTGGGCAACTAGGAAGAGATTATAAAATTTTTCGACTGAATAACAATTTACAAACAATTTTTGTATCTTTTCATGAGATATATACTCTTTTGAATAGGGGTTAAAATACCCAAGGTGATGAGATCAACATATGCCTTAGAGAATGACATCAGCAGAATGGATAACTAGCTCCGTGTTGTCATTTCTCAAAGTTTTTAAAAAAAAAAACTTATGTGAACCAAATTTGTAGAAACTCTGAAAAGCAATGAAAGGGTTATAGCACCAAGAATATACCCAATCAAGTAAAAGCCATGTTAAAAATAGTAGAAAAGAGTATTTTCACTTTTTTTTTTTAACTAGGCCTTGTCCTGTACCCTCATCAGAGTGACAATGGTTTTGCTCTTCAGCAACAACAGCTCAGTTCCTAGTTTCCCCTCTCAAATCAGATAGAAACTAGCAGACTTTATTTGCAAAAGTATGGTTTAAATCTTTTCTAACATGTCTGGGTCTACCTAAAAGACTACGTTGCTGATATCTATCTCACAAAACTCAGTACATAGGTGGGAAAAGTGGAAGACATTTGTTGTGAAATTAAACACCTAGATGGCTAGATCCATAAGGGACATGTGAAGACCTGCAAAAGGCCATCTAAGTCCTGAAAGAGAAACTTGAGTGATACTCTTTGAGAAATTAACACATTCAAAGTCAGGCATGCATATGAATGAATTAAGAAAGCCACATGCATGCTAACATAAGATAAATACTCAGAAAATATTTCAAGAAGACCTTAACTCTCACTTCACATGTATTCCTAGACTCATAGTAAGTGTAGCTAACTGATGAATGACTATCCCAAAACAGAACCAGTCTATAAAGATTTTGAAAGCTGGATGTTCTCTTTTTTTCAGTTTAATTTTGCTTTTGTTTTGTTTGTTTCAGCATTCAAGGAAATCTCTGTCAAACACTACCTGTACATAACCTAAAAATGGAGGGAATATCAGTGAGTACACATGACAAAGAATAGTTTTGCAAAATTAGTTTGAAAAAGTCTCAAAACAAATTTCATAACATTTGACTATGAATAAAAGTAAAACAAATAAGAAAGGAATCTGATTTTCAGAGTTACCACATTATGAAAATCAAATGCAAAATTTTCTATGAAAATTATAACATAAATAAATTTAAAAAATCCTCAGATGTCAGACTTATAGAAAAATGCTTAAAAATAGATGTCTCAAATACAGACAAAAGAACTAAAGGAAATCTCTAAAATATATTAACAAAATTAGAATATCAACAAAGAGATAGAAAATATGAGACAAAATCAAACAAATATTCTGGTGCTGGCAATTATAATAACTGAAATAAAAAATTCACTAGAGGATTTCAACAGAAAATTTGAGTAGGCAGAGAAACAATCAGTGTACTTGAGGAAAAGACATTTAAAATTATCAAGTCAAAGGACTACAGAAAAAAAGAAATAAGGAAAAGTGAGCAGAGTGTAAGGGATGTGAAAATACCATTAGGTTGACAAATATACACATAATGGGGTTCCTAGAAGAAGAAATGGTCAGAGAGATTATTTGAAGAAAAATGGTAGGAAACTTCCCAAATTTGAATAAAGACATAAGTTTACAAATCCAAAAACTTCAACAAATTCCATATGGGATAAAGCCAAAGATATGTGAAGAAATATTACAAATAAACCTTTGGTATTCAAACAGAAAGAGAAGACTTTGAACACAGCAAGAGAGAAGTCACTAAACACATAAAAGAAATCCTCAAGAAGATTATCAGCAGATTTTTTTATTAGAAACCTTGCAAGCCAGAAACTTAGAGGAATCATATATTTAAAATTCTAAAATTAAATAAAGTCTATCAAATGAGAGTCCTATATTTGACCAAACTATTCTAAATTACACATAAGTTTAGAATGTTTTGTGTGGTCTCAGGGTAACCTGAAGAAAAATACCTATGCATACACTAAAAAGGAATTGAGAAAGGAATCAAAATGTCACAACAAAAAAACCACATCCCACAATATGGAGAAATCATAAGGACATTATGTTGTTTGAAATAAGCCAGTCACATAAAGACAAATTCTATATAACTCAACTTAAATGATATACATGAAGTAGTCAATTTCATAGACACAGAAAATAGAATGGTGGTTACCAGGATTTGGAAGACAGTTACTGTTTAATTGGTACAGAGTTTCAGTTTGAGATGATAAAAGATTTGAGGAAATTGGTGTTGGTGATGGTTGTACAACATTGTGAATGTACTTAATGCCACACAACTATACACTTAAAAATGGTAAATTTTATGCTATGTATATTTTACCAAAATTTTTAAAAGGGAAAAATCAAGATGGTCCCAGATAGACAAAACTAGGACAGTTTATAACCACTAGGACTGCTTTCCAAAACATGCTAAAGGCAGTCTTTCTAGTTGAAATCCTAGTTGAAATGAAAGGATAATAGAGAGGAACATTATTATGATTTGTTAAATCATACAAAGATACAAATTTCATTGGTAAAGATAAATATATGGATATATATAAAAGACCAATAAAATTGTAATAATGGTTTGCAACTGCATTTTTTATTGTTCTATAGGAGTTAAAGGACACATACTTAAAATAATAATGTCTATACAATAAGACACAAATTAAAGAGACATAATTTGTGACATGAATAATATAAATGGAGGATAGAATTTTATGGTACCAGAGTTTTTGTATGTGAATAAAATTATTTTTGTATCAATATAAATTAGATGTTTATAACTTCAGGATTATATATGCAATCTCCATGGTAATCACAAGAAAATATGTAAAGAGTATACACAAAAGAAAATTAGAATGTAAACAAAATATGTCATTACAAAACATAAACTAACCAAAACATAAGTAAGTAATGTAGGAAATGAGGAATAAAAATGCTGTATACTATATAGAAAATGTGGCAAAATGGTTTGAGAAAGTTCTTGCATATCAGTAATTATTTTAAATGTATGTGAATTATATTCCCTAATCAAAAGATGCAGATTGGCATAGTATATTTTAATAGTGATCCAACTATATGTGGATCACTTTAGATGTACACAAAAGTATCACTTTAGATGTAATAATGAAAATAGGTTGAAAGTCAAAGAACAGAAAAAAGACATTCAATGTTCATGGTAACCAAAAGAGGCATGGGTTGGCTTTATCAATATCAGACAGAATAGACTTTAAGTAAATAAAAACAAAAATAAACAACAAAAAAAGTTACAACAGACCAGTTATTTTCAACTGGTGTACCGCAGCACAACAGAGTGCCATTTTTCATGAAAATTTGTCAAGATCATTAATTAAATTATTCTTGAAAGAAGTTCAAAGTACAGTAAGTATATTCTTTTTTATCAACATAATTTAAGTGTGCAGCAGAAGTTTAACTATTGGTTCAAGTGTGCCTTGAGATTAAAAAAAGATTGAAATATACTAAAATAGACAAAAAAGAATATTATATATTAACAAAAACGAAAATTCACCAAGAAGATATATATGACAATTATAAACAGGTATGCATCAAAATGAGTGCTCCAATCTATATGAAGCTAATATTTTTAAACTGATAAAATTGAAAGAAAAAAAAGAAACAGCTGTACAATAATAGCGAAACTTTAATACACCACATTCAATAATAGATAGAAAACCCAGACAGATCAATAAGGAAATAGAGGACCTGAACAATACTATAAACCAGTTAAATATAAAGAACACCTTAGCCAACAGTAGAAGATTGCAGATTTTCGCAGGTTCACATGGATTGTTCACTAGGATGTACAATATAGTAGGCCACAAAACAAGAATAATACATTTATTTCATTTTACTATTTTCATTTTTTTTATTTTTAAAGGAATTAATCATTTTATCATTATTTTGTTTTATTTCAGAGAGGTATGAGAGTTTTGGTTAAATAAATTGCTTTTGTACAGTTTGAGTAAAAGTTATACGTGTGACCTTCACACAGACAGTATGCATTGTATCCACTAGGTGTAGATTTACTCCTTTCCTTTCCCCTCCCACCTGCTTGCTTTCCATTGAGTTTTACTGCCAAATGTGCATACAAATGTTGATCAGTTAGTTTCACTTTAAATCCACTCTTGTTAATTGGTGTTTGAGTTGGTTCCACATCTTTCCAATTGTGAATTGTGCTGCAATAAACATTGAAATGCAGGTGCCTTTTGAATTTTTTTCCTTTGACCATATGCCCAATAGTGCGATTGCTGAATCAAATGCTATGTCTACTGTTACTTCTTTGAGTTATCTCCTTGCTATTTCTCACAGAGGTTGCTCTAGTTTGAGGTCCTACCAACAGTGTATAAGTGTTCCTATTGCTCTACGGCATGCCAGCATCTGTTGTTTTGGGGATTTTTTGATAAAAGCCATTCTCACTGGAGTAAGGTGAAACTTCCTGGTTCTAATTTGTAATTCCCTGATGATTACAAACATTGAGCATATTTTCATATGTTTATTTACCATTAATCTATTTTTTTGAAAAGCTTCTATTCATGTCTTTTGCTCACTTTCTTATGGGGTTGTTTGATATTGCCCTAATAATTTGTTTAAATTCTGTATCAAGTCTGATTTTCAGCCATTTGTCATATGTATAGCAAGCAAATATTTTCCAGTATTCTGAAGCTGGTATGTTTACCCTATTGATTGTTTCCTTGGCTATGCAGATGCTTTTTAATTTAATCAGATCCTTGTGGGTAGAAATATAATGCAAGTGAACATTCCAGAAGACTAGCACAAGAATGGCCCTAGGCCTCAGCCCCTACTGCCCAGAACACCTATGTTGGCAAGGGGAGTCAGAATGTTTGCCCACATAGACAGAAAACTAGTTTAGGGACATCTGAGTAAAATTCAGTAGCTAAGTGGAGAGAGCATATCAGCAGAATTAGAAGAGGAGTAAAAATTACCTTTGAGCTGAGACAATCTAGCCAGAAGTTTATAACTAACTGTTCTCTCATCACTTAAGGCAACTTTGTTACATATTTAGTTCTACCCTTGACAATTGTTTTATGATTTATTGCCTCCATGTTGATGATCTTTTTTGTAATAAAAAGACCACCAGAAAGATTGAGTCATGGGACCATTAATTCTTTTTTTTTTTTTTTGCTGTTTTTGGCTGGGGCTGTGTTTGAACCTACCACCTCTGGCATATGGGGCAGGTGCCCTATTACTTTGAGCCACAGGCCCCACCCAGACCATTAATTCTTTACTTCTTCATTCTGAAAACACACATCCTAAAATCTTAATATAACCTCTTGAGAATTTGGATCAGGGTGGCAGCTATCTGCCTTAATACAGGCTGATATGATGTCCATCTCTCTGGTCTCAGGCAATTTTTTCATAAAAAGCCTATGTGTTAATTTCTTAGCTCCATTTCTCTCTCTGTCTCTGGACCACCCAGGAAAGTATCCTCTTGGGGAATTTTCAGTCTGTTGTGTTGCAGCTCCTTCCTGCACTACAACAGGTCCCATTTGATAGTTTTTGTTTTTGCTGTGATGGTATTTGTGGTCCTCTTCATAAATTATTTCCCTAGGCTGATGTCTGTAAGAATTTTTCCAATGTTTTCTTCTAGAATTCTCATAGTTTCTAGGTTTAAGTCTATTATCCGCTGTGAATTAATTTTTGTGAGTGGTGAGATGTGCAGATCCTGTTTCAATCTTCTACATTTGGTTATCCAATTTTCTCAGCAGCATTTATTGACTAGAGTTCTTTTCCCCAGTGTATGTTATTGTCTGAGTTGTCAAGAAAAGATGGCAATATGAGATTTTTTTTTTTAATCTGGGTTTTCTGTTCTAATTCATTGTTCTATGTCTCTGTTTTTGTGCCAGTGCCAAGCTGTTTTGAATAAAACAGAATAATAGTATAGCTTGAATTCTGGTAAAATAATGCCTCCAAATCTGTCCTTTTTGCATGAAGATGCCTTGTCTATTTAGGTTCTTTTTTGGTAACATATGAAGCATAGAATTATTTTTTCATAGATCTATGAAAGATGATCTTATTATTTTATTTTTTTTGTTTTTTATTAGATCATAATTGTGTACATTAATTCTCTCATAGGATATAGTGTGTTACTTCTATATGCAGTTTGGAAAATTCTCCTCCAAGTGGCTTACATAGCCATCATGTCTTTCTCATAATTGTTACGTTAAGACAT
Organism: Otolemur garnettii; assembly: GCF_000181295.1. Taxonomy (NCBI): domain Eukaryota; kingdom Metazoa; phylum Chordata; class Mammalia; order Primates; family Galagidae; genus Otolemur; species Otolemur garnettii. The sequence goes on along the minus strand of NW_003852601.1, from coordinate 728,566 downwards.
TTATATTCAACCTTTAGACAAATTCACCTGTACCCAAATAGGATAAATTATAGGCGTGATCCCCACAATATCATTCTCTTCACCCATCCTCTCCCTCTTCTCCCCCTCCCCTTTCCCCGTAGTCTAGGATTCTCTGCTTGACTGTTGTTGCGGTATATGAAAGCTACTGATTTGTGTACATTGCTTTGATATTCTGACAGTCTTCTGAATTTATTTATCAATCCCAGGAATCTCATAGCAGAATCTTTGGGGTTTTCCAGATATAAGATTATATTATCAGCAGAGTAATACTTTGAACTCTTATGTCCCCATTTGGATATCCATGATATTTTTTTCTTGTCTGATTGCTCTGTCTAGGTATTCCAACCCAATGTTGAACAGAAGTGGTGACAGTGGGCAACCTTGTCTAGTTCCAAATCTCAGTGGGAATGCTTTCAGTTTTTCCCCACTCAGTATGAGGTTGACTGTGGGTTTGTCATATATGGTTTGTATAATTTTGAGGTATGTTCTATCTCTCTATTTTGTTAAGAGTTCTTATTAAAATAAAAAGGTGTTGAATGTTGTCACATGCTTTCTATGCATCTATTGAGATGATCATATGGTCTTTGCTTTTGCTTCTGTTTATGTGGTGAATCACACTGATAGATTCTTGTATGCTGAATCATCCTTGAACACCTAAAATGATATCAATTGGCCATGGTAGATTTTTTTATATGTTATTGAATTCAATTTGCTAGAATTTTATTGAGAATGTTTGCATCCATATTCATAAGAGTCTGTAGTTTTCTTTTTTTATTGTGTCCTTCAGTGCCAAAGTGATATCTGCTTCATATAACAAGTTGGGGGAAAACTCCTTCCTTTTCAATGTTATAAAATAATTCCTGTAGTTCCACTTTGTAACTCTGAAAAAAATATGGCTATGATCTAGACCAGGAATTTTTAACAGTGGAAGAATTTTAGTTGCTGCTTTAAGTTTGTTACTTGATATTTGTCTGTTTTGTAGTTCTATTTCTTTCTGATTGAGTCTAGAGAGATTGTGTGTTTCTAAGAATTTTTCCATTTATGTAACATCTTCCAGTAAATGTGCATAGAAGTTTTTATTTCTAAAAACTTCGGAAATGATGTTTGTATTTTTGTTGAATCAGTTGTAATATTGCCTTTTTCATTTCCGATTGAGTATTTATTAGAATCCTTTCATTTCCAGTGAGAGGTCCATCAGTTTTGTTTATCTTTTCAAAGAACAAATTTTTTGTTTCATTAATCTTCTGTACAATTCTTTTGTTATCAATTTCGTGTAGCTCTGCTCTGACCTTAGTTATTTATTATCTTCTGCTAAGTTTGGGATTGATTTTCTTTTCCTTTTCATAGTACCTTGAATGATTCATTTGATTATTAATTTGCAATCTTTCTTTTTTTTTTAGATGTAGGCATTTAAGCTTATAAATATTTCTTGTAGGACTGCTTTTGTTGAGTCCCACAGATTTTGATGATTTGTATCTCTTTTATCATTTAGTTTGAAAATTCTTTGGATTTTCTTTCTTATTTGAGTCAGCTATCATTCAGCAGTAAGTTGTTTAGTTTCCATGATTTTGTATGTAGTTGTTTTTGGAGTTGAATTCTAATTTTATTCTGCATTTCTTTTGTTTATTCCTTCACATCTGGAGTAGCTATTGATCTGATTTTTGGATTTTCTTTTATTTAGATAATGGCAGATGCAGTTTAATCTCTCAGACAGTAGGTGGTACTTGTACTAGAGACTCAATCACATCCTATATGGTTAAATTTGTAAATGCTTACAGAAATTGGCCTGCCAGTCAGTATGTGGTGCATGCCAGAGGGAGCAAGCTACAATATTGTTTAGGTATCCTGTGGCCAGCTCTAGTCTTCAGGACAAGCATTTGATTGACCCAGGTGGTGTGTGGGATTCTAGAACTTCAGGTGAGTCCTTATTCTCTGTTACGGCAGATGGGGTGAGAGAATACAGCTGGACAGAGCTGGGTTGGACGAGCTTGCCTTCAGGTTTCACCAAAACTGGCAAAGTTTCAACAGGGGTCAAAGGTCGGCTCCCAGCTCTGAAGCAAAGCTGCCAGGGAGGGTGTGAAGTAGCCTCACCCAACCAGAAACTCAGTTTATGGAGATGAGGATATATGATATTGACAGCATGGAAGGTTGGAGGGAGCCTGGAAACTCTCTTGCCACCCCTGCTCTGTGACTTTCCCATGCCATTTGATAGCATGCAGGATATAGAACCAGCGAGTTTCCCCATAATCGCGATGTGGTCTGGGGAGTTCCCTGCCAAGGATTCTTGCCTGAGCTGAAAGAATGACCCTTCTGTGGGAGGAGGGGTACTTAGGAGCACATGGCAGGTAAGACCCATAATGTATTTTCCCCTTGATCTGACCACACAGGCACACTTGCCTCCCCAGGGGATCCACAAATCTCCCCTCCTTGCCCCTGAACAATGTGATTGGGAACTAAGGGTATGGGATCTGGCCCACAGGCCTCTTCCGTGGTCCCTAAGATTGATCTCCTACCATGCTAGCGATAAAGGTGCTGGTCCCAATTTGCCCAGGGGGTACGCAGCCCCTTCACCCCAGGGCATGCCCTGCTCTGATTGGGTCTCCAGGGATGCAACACCAGGTAAGGTCAGCAGGCAGAGAGCACACAGGCTGATGACCCTTCAGTTTGCTGTAAGACTCCTAGAGGAAAGGTATAAGCCTCACTTTGTGTGGAAGCCTTAGTGTGGTAGCTCTATTGTCTCTTTTGGCAGCAATGGGTAAGGGAAAGGAAGAGAAAGAAAAAAAGTGTGGAAAGGTTTAATCCCCACTCTCTGTGGAAGCCCTGGTGTGCTGGATGCACCGATAGAAAGAAAAAGCAGTTTCTGTGATCCCTGGCTCAATAATCTCTCAGTAGCTGCACAGGTGGAGCAGGGAAAGGGGAAAAATCTAAAAGGGAGAAAGCTAGCATTCTGGCCATCTCTGTCTGTCTATCCAGAAGGCAACCCATCTGGAATGTCCATGTCTCCCCTACAGATTTCCGGGGACCCATTGGCTCTACTTGGTCTCATGGTCCCAACTGGAGTTGGGAAAATGTTTGTGTGGGAACAAGTAAGATGAAACTAAAGAGATGAAAGCCTCTGTGAAGGACAAGGGTACAGAGTGGGTGGAGAAGCAATATTGTGCGTGCTGTCTTTATTCATGTCTATGGTAATGAGGAGTCACTCCAAGGGTGCTGGTAGCCTGGTACTTTGTCTCAAGAAACTCCCAGTTCACTGATTGAAGCAGCTTTGGGGCTTGTGAGATTAGAAGAGTTCTCCAGCAGCTCAAGAGCCCACTGACTGCCAGAGATATGAGGGAGGGAGGGAGAAAAAACACTCCGCTTACCCTTCTCACTGAATTCTAAGCCTCTCAGGGGTTCATTTCTGCCAATATCTTGCTCCTTCATGTTCTGCTCCACAAATTCTTCCCATGGAATTTCTAGTAGTTCTAGAACTTTTCCCTTGGAGTTACACTTGATCTATGTTTGTTTGTTTGCTTGTTTGTTCATTTGTTCTTTTTCATCTAAAGTATTTTCTTCATTCTGAGACAATCTGGCAGCTGGTTTCTCTAGTCTGTCATCATCTTTCATTTCAAGTCTTAGTAAATTTTAAAATATTAAAATCATATAAACTACCCTCTCTTATCATAGTGGAATAAAGCTAGAAATAAATAACAGGCGGAAAAGAGAAAAATTCACAAATATGTGAAGTTAAACAATACACTTTTTATAACCAATGAGTTCAAGAATGAGTCATAAGGAAAATTTTAAAACTTTCTTGAAAAGAATAAAAATGAACTCATAACATATCAAAACTTACAAGATGCAGGAAAAGCAGTGATAACAGAGAAAATTAAACTTAAAAATGTGAAAGATACTAAATTAATACCTAAGTTTACACATTAAGAAACTAAAATTGAATAGAAAACTTAACCAAAAGCTAGCAGAGGGGATAAAAATTAAAGGTTGAAACAAAGATAAAGTTGAAAATAAAAAGTGACAGAGAAAATCAATAAAACCAAATAGTATTTGTTGGAAAATATAAATAATGAATACACGTTTAGCTAGAAAAAGAAAGTTTCAAATTGCTAAAATGAGAAATGAAACTGGAGACATTACTAGTAATATTACATAAATAAAGAAGGATAATAAAAGGAATCTCTGAATAATATAAACTAAAAATTGAATAACTTATTGGAAATGGTCAGATTCACAAAAACAGCCTGCCAACACTGAATCATAAAGAAATTAAATATTGGAATTGACCTATAACTGTTGAGGTGGTTGAATCTGTATTGAAACTTCTCCCTCTCAACAAATCCCAGGATTGGATGAATTTAGTAAATTCTACCAAGTGTTTAATGGATAATTAAAAACAATCTTCTAACCCTTTCAAAAATTTAAAATGAAAGGAATGCTTCTGAATAAAGCCAGATTACCTTAACACCAAAGTCAGATAAAGATTCTAATACAAAAGATAGTGACAAACCAATAACCCTTGTAAATATTAATGCAAAAATTCTGAACTAAATACTAGCAAACAAAATTTTTGGTATATTAGAATACCGGACTCTATGGACAATAGGATTTATTCCTGAAATGCAAAGATATTTGAACATTAAAAAAAACAATGTAAAATAAAATATTAATACAATTAAAGGGGCAAAACACATGACCATTTCAACAAAAATAGAAAATATATTTGACAAAATAAACACCCTTTCATGATATAAAACCTATATGCAGTAGAAATAGAAGAAAATATACACAGCTAACATCATACTCAGTGGTGAAAGGTGCAGTTTTTCCTCTAATATCAATAATGAAACAAGGACATCTACTCACAAGCACTTCTTTTTATCATAGTACTGGAAGTACAGGCCAGAGCAATTAGTCAAGGAAAAGAAGTAAAAACTATCAAGATAAAAAGAAAGTGATAATGTCTTTTTGTTGATAATATAATCTTAAATAGATAAAACACTAAAAATTTCATCAAAAAATTGTTATAACTAATGAATAAATTCAGTAAAATTGCAGGATACAAAATCAATAGACCAAAGCCAACAGTAACAATAAACTATCCAAAATAGAAACTAAGAAAAATTTTTATTTACAATAACATTGAAGAAAATAAATAAAATACTTAGGAGTAAATTTAACCAAGAAAATAAAAGATCTGCATAATAACTATGAAATATTAATGAAAGAAATTGAAGATGAACATAAATAAAAACATAAATATCCAGTATTTCTTGGCTGGAAAGATAATTATTAAAATGTTCATACTACCTAAAACAAATATAAAGATTTGCTTACCTAAAGATTAAATGTAATTTATACAAGAAAATTCCAATTTCATTCTTCACAGAAACATAAAATGTAGTTCTAAAATTAAGAAACACAAAAGTTTCCAAATATCCAAAGCAATTTTAATTGAAAAGAATAAAAATGGGGGCATTACACTATCAGATCTCCAAATACATTACAGAGCTCTGGTAAACAAAACAGCATGCATGGCATTGCCATAAGAACAGACACATTAGGCTAGAAAGTAGAGAAATAAACCCACAAATCTGTGGCCAGTTGATTTTTTCAAAGGCACCAAGAACACAAGTGGGAAAAGGAGAGTCTCTTTAATAAACAGTGTTAGGAAAACTGGATATCCAATTGTAGAAGAATAAAAATAGACTATTCAGTATCTCACCATTTTTACAGGAATGAATGCAAAATGTATTAAAGTCTTAAAAGTAAATACTGAAACTATAAAATTACTACAAAAAATTGGGGAAAAACTTTATATTTTAGATATGACTCCAAAATGATGGGCAACCAAAGCAGAAAAACACAGTGGAATTGCATGAAAACAAAAAGCTTCTGCATGGCAACGGAAAAATTAATAGAGCGAAGAGACAGTGGACAAATTAGGAAAAATATTTTCAAGTAATACATCAGATAATGAGCTAATATCCAAAATATAGAAGAAACTTACACTATTCACTAACAGGAGAACAAATAACCTTATTGAAAATGGGCAAAGAACCTAAGTAGACATTTTCTTTTCTTTTTTTTTATTAAATCATAGCTGTGTACATTAATGCAATCATGGAGTACAATGTGCTGGTTTTACACACAATCTGAAATGCTTTAATCAAACTGATCAAAATAGCCTTCACAGAATTTTCTTAGTTATTGTGTTAAGGCATTTATATTCTACACCTAGTAAATTTCACATGTACACTTGCAAGATGCACTGTAGGTGTGAAGATTAGCCCACATCACAAAATCCCAAAACCAGAGATGTTGGTTTGGATGTGGAGAAAAGGGAACACTTCTACATTGCTGGTGGGAATGCAAACTAATACATTCCTTTTGGAACGATGTTTGGAGAACACTTAGAGATCTAAAAATAGACCTGCCATTCGATCCTACAATTCCTCTACTAGATTTATATCTAGAAGACCAAAAATCACATTATAACAAAGATATATGTACCAGCATGTTTATTGCAGCACAATTTATAAATAGACATTTTCAAAAGAAGACATACAGGTACCCAACAGATGTATGGAAACATGCTTAACATCACTAATGATCAAAGGAAGTGCACATTAAGAGCACAATGAGATATTACCTCACACCTGTGAGAAAGGCTATTATCAAAAATACAAAATATAAGTGTTGGTGAGGATGTGAAAAAAAGGGAAACCCTGGACATATAAATTAGTACAATTATTTTGGAAAACAACATGGAGGTTCCTTCAAAACTAAAATAATAATTATTATTATAATTATTTTGCAGTTTTTGGCCAGGGCTGGATCTGAAACTGCCGCCTCCAGCATATGGGGCCAGTGCCCTACTCATTTGAGCCACAGGCACCAACCCACAAAGCTAAAATTAGAACCACCATATGATCCAGTAAGCCTACTTCTGGGTACATATAGAAAAGATTTGAAATAAATATGTTGAAGAGTTACCCACATCCTGTGCTTCTTGCAGTATTATTCACAATAGCCAAGATAAGAAAACAACCTAAATACTCACTGACAAATGAATGGACAAAGAAAATTTGGTATATGTAAACAATGAAACATTCTTCAGCCTTAAAAATAAAGGAAATTCTGTCATCTACAATTACATGAATGAAGCTAGAGGTCATTATGCTAAGTAAAATAAGCAGGGCAGAGAAACACAAATACCACATGATCTCATTTACATATGAAATCTCAACACATCAAACCCATAGAAGTAGAGAATAGAATAGCTATTGCCCAAGGCTGGAGTTAGATGGGGGGTTGGCAGGGAAAGGGGAGATGTTACTCAAAGGATACAAAGTTTAGTTAAACAGAGGTATAAGTTATCATGATCTATTGTATAGTATGGTGATTGCAGTTTATAATAATGTATATTTTAAAATTGCTAAAAGAGTAGATTTTAAATGTTCTCACCACAAAGAAATGATAAACACATGAGGCAACAAGTATAGTCATAAGCCTATTTAATCATTAGAATAAACACACATATTCATAACATGACATTGTATACCATAAATACACGCAACTATTATTTTTCCATCAAAAACAAAATTTTAAAAAATAAAATATCCTCACCATGATAAAGGTCATATAGGAAAAGTCCAGAGCTAACACATTTAATGGTGAAAGAATAAAAGTTTTTCTTCAAAAATTAGGAAAAAGGCAAGCATCCCATTGTCAACACTGCTATCCAACATATTACTGGAAATTGTATGCAGAATAATTTGGAAAGAAAAATAAATAACATCCAAATTGTTATCAGTTGACATCATCTTACATGTAGAAACCTGAAGATTCCACATAGGAATCTAAAAGACAACATCAAATGTAAGAGCTATTAAATGAATTTAGCAAGTTGTAGGATTGAAAAAAAAAAAAAAACACAGTCTTTTATCCAGTGAGAGTCAATTTTTGTTAGAGGTGAAAGGTATGGGTCTAGTTTCATTTTTTTTTCCAGTCGCCAGCCAGTTCAACCAGCACAATTTGACAAATAGGGAATCTTTCCCCCAATTTATATTTTTGATAGGCTAATCAAAGATCAAACGATGATATAAGTGTCTGGGTTTATCTCTTGGTTCTCAATTCTGTTCCATACATCTACTTCTCTATTTTTGTGCCAGTAACATGCTGTTTTGATCACTATAGATTTATAGTATACTCTGAAGTCTGATAGTGTGATTCCTCCTGATTTGTTTTTATTTCTGAGTAATGTCTTAACTACTCAAGGTTTTTTGTATTTCCATATAAAATGAAGTACTAGTTTTTCCAGATCTTTAAAGTATGACAGAGGTGCTTTAATAGGGACTGCATTAAATCTGTAGATTGCTTTGGATTTATGTACATTTTAACAATGTTGATTCTTCCCAGCCATAAGCACGGTATGTTTTCCCATTTGTTAACATCTTGAAAGGCACGTGGTCTATACACACATGAAAAAATACTTATCATCTTTAATCATCTGAGAAATGCAAATCAAAACCACTTTGAGATATCATCTAACTCCAGAAAGAGTAGTCCACATAAAAAAATCCCAAAATTACAGATGTTGGTGTGGATGTGGAGAAAAGGGAACACTTCTGCACTGCTGGTGGGAATGCAAGCTAATAAGTTCTTTTTGGAAAGAAGTTTGGAGAACACTCAGGGATCTAAAAGTAGACCTGCTGTTTGATTCTGCAATTCCTGCACTAGGTATATACCCAAAAGACAAAAAATCACTTTGCAACAAAGATATTTGCACCAGATTGTTCTTTGCAGCTCAATTCATAATTGCCAAGTCATGGAAGAAGCCCACGTGCCCATCAACCCATGAATTAATTAATAAATTGTGGTATATGTCTACCATGGAATACTATGCAACCTTAAAAATAGATGGAGACTTTACCTCTTTTATGTTTACATGGATGGAGATGGAAAATATTCTTAGTAAAGTGTCTCAAGAATGGAAGAGAAAGTATCTAATGTACTCAATACTTTTATAAAACCAATTTATGATTACTCACATTTTCTTATGAAAGATAGATCATAACTATAGCCTAGGAAGAAGGAAAGAAGTAGAGGGGGATGAGATGGTAGGAGGGATGTTCAATAGAGGGAGGGTAAATGGTGGGGCCACATATATGGAGCATATTGTAAGGGTACAAGTCAAATCTACCAAGTATAGAACATAAATGTCTTAACACAATAATTAAATAAATGAGGTGAAATCTATATTAATTAGTTTGATGTAACCATTCCAAATTGTATTTAAAAAATCAACACATTGTACCCCCAAAACACATAAATATACTCATGATCTATGTGTATGTCTTAATAAAAGAAAAAGAAAAACAAAAATAATTTCATTTATATATACTTACAATTAACCATTTAAAAAGAAATTTAAGAAAACAATTCCATAAACAACAGCATAAAAAAGAATTAAATGCTAAGAAATAAATCTAACTCAGCAGGTGAAAGCCTTGTGCATTGAGCAGTAGAAAACATTTCTGTAAAATATTAAATATATAATTAACAAGAAAGACATATAATGTTCATAGATCAGAAGACTTAATATTATAAAAATGATTTTATCCAAAACAATGTATAGGTTTAAAGCAATCTCTATGAAAATACCAATTGAATTTTTAAGAAACTTAAAAACATTCTAAAATTCATATGGAAAGAGAGGTGAAAGGACTGACTAGAGACATTGCTCTCTAGACAATCCCTGGAAGGAAAGGTTTCAGAAAAATAGGGAGAAAGGACACATCTCAAGTGTGGATCAGAAAGAGAAGTACCATAGCCTTCCAGAGACTTCACATAGGAAAGTTGCAGGGCAGAGAACAGGATAAAGGAAACATGATATTTGTGGAAATCAAATCCAGAGAGTCTTGGAGTCCAGTGAAGAGGTAAAAGGGGATCTTTTTGTTTCTCCCACAATCATTTGGTGATGCCTGTGGCCCACAGAATTGCAGAGAGTATTTCTGTGAACCCAGAGCTTAGACATTCTATGTGAGCTTCCCCTACAAAGAGGGTGACCTGGCAGACCAGAAAGCCAGCATTTCTCCATTCAGACTCCTGTCATTCAGTGCCCTTCCCCCACTTACTACAACCAGAAAACACGTTTGAACTAAGATTTTGGCAAGCATCACCTCTCCCCAACTGGTAAGTCCTCCAATCTGAGGTTTCCACAGAGAGTGGTACCCACACCTTTTCCCTTGAGAAGCTGCAGTGGACCTGGGGTGCCGAAATGGAAGCTCCCTGCTTGTTGGCATTTCTCAGAGATGCACACCAGCAGGTAAGACACACCGGGCAGATCCTGTGACCCTGCACTCAAATAGGTTGCTAAGGGACACAACCCTTAGCAGCAAGGAGTTGGACTTTGAAGACAAGGGACACCATGTGGGTGGAAATACTGGTAGAATAATGTGGGGGTCTAAGACACTGCAATCAAGAAAGCACCCAACCTTCTCCTCACAAGAAAGCCACATTGCCGGACTAAGGTGGGTCCTCCAGTGGAAAAGATTCCAACCCATAGCACCATTGCAACTGAGTGTGATGTGTTCAAGCACCCATTTCTAAATGGACACCATAGGGCAGGGGTAACACAAGAAGGGCAGAGCTCATTCCTGATGGCAAGTCAAAGAATTATGGACCCTATCACCCTCCCAAATAGCCTTCCCTGTCTGGAGAGCTCGTTTTCACCCTCCTCCCATCAGCTTTCCCTAGTGGCTGGGAGAATGAACTTAGAGTCTCTTGGGGCTCAGAGCCATGCTATGAGACCAAGGAGAATCCTTTGGCAGGGAAGATCCCAGCCTGTGGCACCATGACAACTGAGTGAAGCATATTCAGACACACCTACCTATATGCAACCAGACACCAAAGGGCAGGGGTAACACAAGAGGTGGGGAATTCACATCCAAGAACCAACTGGTAAATTTCAGCCCAATCCTCACAAGCAGTAATTCTGCTTTGGAGAACCAGCCTCAATCCTTCTCCCAGAATTCACTCCTAGTGTCCAGGAATCTAATCTCTGAGCCCTGCCAAGGTTTTGCAAAGCCTTCCAGGCTCACACAATTTAACCATGCACAACTTCACTTCTCCACCCACCTCTCCTGTGGTGGAGATCAAGCAACACCCTAGGAGCTACAGGGAACATCCCAAAGCCTGGGGCATTCAAGTGTTCCACCTGAGGGAGTAGAGCTTATCACATGCATAAAATATTTTCTCTGAAGTTGGCTCTTTCCTCTAAGAATCAAGCACTGACAGGCAGAACAACTCTATGGCACGTTGCTGCATCTACCAACTCAATCAAAGAGGGCGTGGCTTATTTTTATAAGCATCACCCACCATCTCAGAGATTAATCTAGGGATCCCAATGCAATTCATACTGCAGGGAAAATACAAAGATACCAGGATAAAAGCAAACTGAGGAGAGACTACTTTTTAGGAAAGAAATAAAAATTTCTCCTTGTGGAGTTTCCCAGCTCTATTTCAGACTCTGGACTTAACTGGGGACCTGCTCAGAGTCGTGGCAGGGACTCGTCACTGGTGAGCAGGTGTAGCAGTGACCTGGTACCTGCTAATCCCAGGTTTTGCCACTGATAACTCTGGCACATAGAGCCAGCTAGACTTGGGACCCAGCCTTCCAGCAGTAGTCTTTGCATCACTATCACTGGGCTAAGGAGTGAACAGACACTCCACCTTGTCATGCTCTATGACTGGATATTGAGTACCCTCCCTCCTTGGTGTGAGATCCAAACTGAGAAGCCCCAAAGTCCACAAGCACCAGTTGGAAAGCCTCGGGTAATTGGTTTCATGGATGCTGGGTGACTGAGACAAACCTCTACCTATAAACTAGTGGTCCTCCCCACAGTAGTAGAACAACCCCAAATATGGGTAACTCTGCTCCTAAAATCCCCCAAATTAGCTATGAAGATTTCATTGTACCCAAGTCCAAGTCTTTGCCCTTATAGCTCCAGGACCTGTGACTCCACACTTGAGACTTCAGAGTTGTGCCTGGACACTAAGTCCTCATTACAGGATCTCCAACACTGCTTCTGGGATGACAGAACATTACCAAGACCCATCACTTCACTCAGGAACCCCAGACTTGTCCAGGCATTACTCATAAACTGAGAGTTTCTAGCAAGAATAACAGGTGCCCTGAAATCATATTACCCAAGAAAAGAGGAGCCAGGTGAGAGAAAAAAAATAAGAAAAGAATTTTGGTAACATATAAAAATAAAATAGTTCAACACTCCCAAGGAACACAATGAAGCCTTCACCCACAAGGAAACTGTAAGAATTACAGAAATGGAATTCACAATACGGATGGAAAATAAGATGAATGGAGTTGTAGATAAAGTTGAAAGTTAACAAAAAGAAGAAAAAAAATTTCAAGAAATCTTTTTAAAAATGAAAAAGTTACTAGAGAGCTAGACAACATAAGGATATAATAGAACTTGAAGAAATTAAACAAAGAGACATATAAGGAATTTCAAAACACAGCAGAAAGCTTTAACAACAGGCTAAATTCAAAAGAAGAATCTCAAAGGTTGCAGACAAGGTTCTCAAACTACCTTAGTTATTCATAGAAGCAGAGAACAGTATAGAGAAAGTCTGAGCCATCACTGAAATGTGGAACTATGTGCAGTGAACTAACATTCAAATTATAGGTATCCCTTGGGGTGAAAAAGAGCTAAAAGCAAAGAAACTTATTTGAGGAAATTATTGAGGAAAACTCCCCTGATATCACCATAAATTCAGACATAGAGATACAAGATGAAAATCAAACATGGAGAAGGTGCCTAGCAAATAAGTCATCTCTAAGACACATAGTAATAAACCTGGCTAAACACAAAGTGCAGGAGAAAATTCTGTAAGCAGCAAAATGAAAACATCAAATAACTACCCATGAAGGAAACCTCATCAGGATAACTGCAGACTTCTCAGCAAAAACTTTACAAGGAAAAGGGATTAAGGCCCCATATACAGTTAATTTAAACAGAACTGTCATCTAAAATTTTATATCCAGCAATACTAGGTTTCACAATTGGTAGTGAAATTAGGTCTTTTTCAGACAAATAAACACTGAGGGAATTTTTCTGACCAGACAGGCCCTGCACAAACTACTCAAAACAGTGTTACATACAAATCAGCACAACTGACATCCACCAGTGTAACCTAAAAATACCCCCAAACTTGCAATTCTTACAAAACAATATAACAAGAGGTAAAACAAAACAACAAACTATCCAACCAAATGAACAGACCATTATCCTACATATAAATGCTGTCAATTAATCTGAATGGACTGAATGTTCCTCCCAGGAGGCATAGGCTCGGTAAATGGACGGAAAAAACACAACCCAAGTATCTGATGTCTCCAAGAAACACATCTAAACCACAAGGATACACTCAGACTCAAAATGAAGAGATAGAAAAATGATATACCATGGAAATGGAAATCAAAAGAGAGTAGTTGTTGCCAATCTCATATCAGATAAAATTGACATTAAGCCAACAAAGATAATAAAAGACAAAAAAGGTCATTATATAATGGTAAAGGAAGCAAGAATACATAACAATCCTAAATATATATGCATCCAACACAAGTATTCCCTATTACATAAAGCAAATTTTATTAGAGCTCAGCAAAGATATAAATAGCCCCATTGTAATTGCTGGAGACCTTAGCACCCCACTGTCAGAGCTAAACAAAATATCAAATCAGAAAATAAATAAGGAAATTGGACTTAAACCAAACTCTAAATCAAATGGCCCTAATAGACATTTATAGACAGTTCTACCCCCAAACTACAGAATACAGATTCTTCTCAGCAGCACATGGGCCACTCTCCAAGATTGGTCATATCTTAGGCCACAAAAGAGGCCTCAATAAATTCAAAACATTTGAAATCATGCTATGTAACTTCTCAAACCATGGCAGAATAAAAGTAGAAATCAATCACACGAGAAACACTCAAAATTATAACCTGCTGCTAAATAATTATTTGGTCAAAAATGAAATTAATACAGAAATAAATTCTTTGAAAAAGGGATCACAAGTTATCAAAATTTATGGGATATAGAAAAATCATTCATTATGTGAAAACTCATAGTTTTAAATGCATACATCAAAAAGACAGAAAGATCACAGATTAACAACCTAATGTTACACCTCAAGGAACTAGAAAAGGAAGAACAAACCAAACCCAAACCCTTCAGAATTAAAGAAATAATGAAGATCAGAGCAGAACTAAGTGAATTAGAAAAAACACAAAGGATTAGAAAAGCAAAAAGTTGTTTCTTTGTAAATATAATCAAAATGAACATATCTCTTATGAGATTAACCAAGAATGGAAAAGAAAGAATCCAAATAAACATAATCAGAAATGAAAAAAGTGACATTACAACTCATACCACAACTAATGATCATCTGTGAACATTATGTAAATCTCTACATGCATAAACTGGAGAACACAAAGGACATGAACAAGTTCCTAAAAACATAACCTCCCAAGACTCAAGCAGAGGAAATAGAACTCCTGAACAGACCAAAATGAGCAGTGAGATTGAAACAGTAACAAAAACTCTCTCTAAAACAAAAATCCCTCGACCAGATGGATTCACAGGCAAATTCTATCATACCCACAAAGACTTGGTACACATATACAGAAATTATTCCTTAATATTGAGGAGGGAATTCTCCCCAACTCATTTTATAAACCCAGTATCACCTTGATACCAAAGCCAGGATAGGACACAACAAATAAATAAAACTGCAGACCAATATCTCTTGTGAATAGAGATGAAAAAAATCCAGAATACTACCAAACCAAATGCAAAGTACATCAAAATAATAATCCACCAGCACCAAGTGGACTTCATCCTAAGGATACAAAGATAGCTCACCACATTCAAGTTAATGTGATTCACCATATAAACAAAAGAAAAAACAAAGAGTATATAATTATCTAAACAAACGCAGAAAAAAGCATAGGACAGAATCCAATATACTTTCATGAAAAAAAAAACCCTCCATACACAAGGCATGTAAGGGACATATCTCTATACATTTTATTCAATGTATAGAAAATAGCTCAAAATGGTTGAAAAGCCTAAACATCAGAGATATACATGTACTCTGAGTGGAATATATAGGGGGAAATTTTTATAACATTAGATTTGGCAAAGATTTCTTGACTATGACACCAAAAGCACAACCAAAAAAATAGATAAATTGGGCTTCATAAAATTTTAAAACTATAATTAAATTAAATAGAACTATCAGCAGAGTGAAATGGCAACATGCAGAGTGGGATAAAATATTTTCAAATTACATATTGCATAGGGATTATAATGGAAAACATAAGGTGCTTCTAAAACTCAAAAACAAAACCCACATAATTCAAATAAAAGGGGGAAGAGGAGCTTATTTCAAGAAAACAAATGATCGCTAAGCACGTTAAAAGATGCTCAACATTACTGATCATTAGTGTAATGCAAAAGAAAATCATAATGAGATACTACTTCAAACCATTAGAATGTGAAGGCTATTATCCAAAGTTTTAAAAAAGGGGAATGGTAATATAAGTGTTGGTGAGAATGCAGAAAAATAGGAATTCATGTGCCTTCCTGGAGAAATGTAAAATAAGACAATCACTGTGGAAAATTAATGGTAGTTCCTCAAGTAGTTAATCATAATATTATCATACAATCTAAATTCCACTTGTAGTTATATACCACAAAAAATTGAAAACAAGGACTAAGATACTTGTACATCAATGTTCTTAGTGGTATTATTCACAATACCCAAATCGTGGAAACAACCCTAATGTCAGCAAACAAAATTTTATACATATCATATAGCCTTAAAAAAGGAGAGAAATTCAGATAGATGCTCAATGTGGATAAATCTTGAAAATGTTGAAGTGAAATAAGCCAGAAATAGAAGGACACATATGGTATGATTCAACTTACATGTTTTACCTATAATAGAAAAATACACAGAGACTGTAATTAGAATAGAGGTTATCAGGTCTGTGGGGAGGGGGGAATAAGAATTTATTTTTCAATGGACACAGAGTTTCTGTTTGGAATGATGAAAAAGTTCTAAAAATAGGTGGTAGTGATGTTTGAACATGATTGTGAATGACTTTATGTCAAAGATTTATACACTTAAAATCATTGAATGGCAAATTTTATGTTATACATATTTTGCCATGACAAAAAATAATATAAAAGACAAATGTGCCCTGAGAATCTACAAATCAGATGACTATCAGTCTTCTATACATTATCCTGGGACCCCAAAGAATCATACTTACATAAGAAGGATTTCCAGATCATAATTTGTCCACAGGTGGCTTTTGAACCAGAAGAATCACACACAGAAGGACTCCGAGAGATTTCCCTTTTAGTTGTGGTTATTTACATGAAGAAGAGTCCATATTATGGACAGGTACATTCAGACACAGCCATAGAAATGGTGGTCCATCCATATGAAATGAATCTTTGACTAAAAGAGTTTGGTCCTACCCTACCTGTTTTCTCTCTTGGAGTCCTTTGTAAACACAGGATCCTGAAATTACTTTTTTTATCCTAATTGTGTATGATAATATGCTACCTGTGTGTTCTTTACTTCTCATCACATCAGTTGACCAAAGTCAAGATAATTAATTTATAATTTCTATCTCAACAAATTTTATTGGTCTGAAAATTACTCTTTGAGAAAATATTAAGGCCTAAAATCCAATTGTACAGGGAAAAATACATGAGTCAAGAGTCCACAAGAATCAAACAAACCTAAGATTAATTTCAGGCTGTGAATTGGTTAAGTGACGTAGAATCAGTTTTCCCTTTTTTAATCATAACTGTGTACATTAATGCACTTATGGGGTACAATGTGCTGATTTGTTATATAATTTGGAATACTTACATCAAACTGGTTAACAAAACCTTCACCACACTTACTTATTTGTTGTGTTAAGACATTTATACTCTACTCTTAATAGTTTTGAAATGTACAATTGCATTGTACACTTTAGGAGAGGTCCCATGATATACCCTCTCTCCTTCCAGTCTCCCCTTTCTACTCCCCTCTCCTTCCTCTTCCCTCCTTATTCTACACTATAGTTTATCATTTGTATGAAAGTGTAGGTGATTATATATTGGTTTCATAATAGTATTAAGTACATTGGATGCTTTTTCTTCCATTCTTAAGATATTATGCTAAGAAGAATATGTTCCAGCTTCATCCAGGTAAACATAAAAGATGTAAAGTCTCCATTTTTATGGCTGCATAGTATTCCATGGTATACATATACCACAATTTGTTAATCCATTCATGACTTGACGGGCATTTGTGCTGCTTCCATGAGTTGGAAATTATGAATTAGGCCACAGTAAACATTCTGGTACAAATATCTTTCTTGTTAAATGATTTTTGGTCATCTTGGTATATGCTTAGTAGAATAATTGCAGGATTAAGGGGCAGGCCTATTTTTAGTTCCCTACGTGTTCTCCAAAATTCTTTCTGAAAAGGATGTAGTAGCTTGCATTCCCACCAGAAGTGCAGAAGTGTTCCCTTCTCTACATCCACACCAACATCTGAAGTTTTGAGGTTTTGTAATGTGGGATAATCTATCTGGAGTCAGTTGGTACCTCAAAGTGGTTTTGTTTTACATTTATCTGATGATTAAAGATGATGAGTATTTTTACATGTGTTTGTAGGCCATGCACCTATCTTCTTCAGAGAAGCTTCTATTCAAGTCTATTTCCCACAATGAAATGGGATTATTTGTTCTTTCCTTATATTAATTAATATATTAATCAGTTTGAGATCTCCATGGATTCCAGTTATCAGACCTTTGTCAGAAACATAACCTGCAAATAACTTCTCCCATTCTGAGGGCTGTCTCCTTGCTTTACTTACTGTATTCTTGGCTTTGCAGATTTTTATTTTTTATTTTTATTAAACCATAGTTGTGTACATTGATACTTTCATGGGGTACAGTGTGTTGTTTCCATATATAATTTGAAATACTTTCATTCAATTGGCCAAAATAGCCTTCATGTCATTCTCATAGTTGTTGTGTTAAGACATTCATATTCCA
>NW_003852601.1:708359-710078 GCF_000181295.1 Otolemur garnettii | reverse complement strand
AATATACCACAATTTATTGATCCATTCCTGGGTCGATGGGCACTTGGGCTTCTTCCATGACCTAGCAATTGTGAATTGGGCTGCAATGAACATTCTGGTACAAATATCTTTATTGTAGTGTGATTTTTGGTCTTCTCGATATATACCTAGCAGAGGAATTATAGGATCAAATGGAAGGTCTATTTTTAGTTCCCTGAGTGTTCTCCAGATGTCTTTCCAAAAGGGACATATTAGTTTGCAATCCCACCAGCAGTGTAGAAGTGTTCTCTTTTCTCCACAACCACGCCAGCATCTGTGGTTTTGGGATTGTGTGATATGGGCTAATCTTACTGGTGTTAGATCTCAAGTAGTTTTGATTTGCATTCCTCTGATGATTAAGGATGGTGAGCATTTTTTCATATATCTGTAGGCCATGCGTCTGTCTTCTTCAGAGAAGATTCTCTTCAAGTCCCTTGCCCACCCTGAGATGGGATCACTTGTTCTGTTCTTGCTAGTACATTTGAGTTCTCTGTGGAGTCTTGTTATTAAACTTTTGTCAGAGACATTGCCAGCAAATATCTTCTCCCCTTCTGAGGGCTGTCTGCTTGCTTTAAGCACTTATTGTGTTCTTGGCTGTGCAGAAGCTTTTTAGTTTGATGAGGTCCCAGTAGTGTATTTTTGATGTTGCTTCAATTGCCCAGGGGATCCTTCTCATAAAATATTCACCAGGCCAATTTCTTCAAGAGTTTTCTCTACACTTTCTTCTAGTGTTTTTATGGTTTCATGTCTTAAATTTAAATTTTTAATCCAATGAGAGTCTATCTTAGTTAATGATGGTAGGTGTGGGTCCAGGTTCAGTCTTCTGCAGGTCGCCAGCCAGTTCGACTAGCACCATTTGTTGAATAGGGAATCTTTCCCCACTCAATGTTTTTAATTGGCTTGTCAAAGATCATATAATGGTAAGTAGCTGGGTTCATCTCTTGGTTCTTTATTCTGTTCCAAACATCTACCTCTCTGTTTTCGTGACAATATCATGCTGTCTTGATCACTATGGATATATAGTATAGTCTGATGTCTGATAACGTGACTCCTCCTGCTTTGTTTCTGTTTTTGAGTAATGTCTTGGCTATTCAAGGTTTTTTCTGATTCCATATAAAACGAACTAGTATTTCTTCAAGATCTTTAAAGTATGACAATGGAACTTTAATAGGGAGTGCATTAAAATTATATATTGCTTTAGGTAGTATAGACATTTTAACAATGTTAATTTTTCCCAGCCATGAGCATGGTATGTTTTTCCATTTGTTAACATTTTCATCTATTTCTTTTCTCAGAGTTTCATAGTTCTCTTTATAGAGATATTTCATGTCTTTGTTAGGTAAATTTTCAAATATTTCATCTTCTTTGGTACTACTGTGAACGGAATAGAGTTCTTGACTATTTTTTCAGCTTGACTATTGTTGGTATATATAAAGGCTAACAACTTATGGGTGTTAATTTTGTAACCTGAGATGCTGCTGTATTCCTTGATCAGTTCTAAGAGTTTTTTAATAGAGTCCCTGGTGTTTTCCAGGTATACAATCATGTCATTTGCGAAGAGTGATAGTTTTATCTCTTCTGATCCTATGGGAATACCATTGATTGCCTTTTCATCCCTAATTACAATGGGTAAAACTTACATTACAATGTTAAAGAGCAATGGCGACAATGGGCAACCTTGCCTGGTTCCTGATCTGAGTG
>NW_003852601.1:688204-707922 GCF_000181295.1 Otolemur garnettii | reverse complement strand
TAGGGAGATTTTGTATAATTGATGCTGTCTCAGAGCTTGATATAGTCCTGTTCAACATTTCCACTTGGTTCTGACTAAGTCTTGGAAGGTGGCATGCTTACAAGTATTGGTGGATTGCCTTCAGATTTTCATATTTCTTAAAGTTTCTTGTAGTATTCATGAATGATTTCTTGAATTTCTGAGGGGTCTCTTGTTATTTCATCTTTACCGTTTCTAATTGATTAAATAAGAGATTTAACTTTTTTTCTTGGTTAGGTTGGCCAAGGGTTTATCAATTTTATTGACCTTTCCAAAAAACCCAACTTTTTGATTTGTTAATCTGTTGTATAATCCTTTTGTTTTCAATTTCATTTAATTCTGCTCTAATTTTCCTTATTTCTTTTCTTCTGCTGGGTTTTGGATTGGAGTGTTCTTCCTTTTCCACTTGCTTGGGATGTCCCATTAAGTTGTTAACTTTCTCTCTTTCCGTTTTCTTGAGGAAGAGTTGCAGTGCTATAAATTTCCCTCTTAGGACTGCCTTTGCAGTATCCCAGAGGTTTGGGTAACCTGTCTCTTCATTATCATTTTGTTCCAAAAATTTGGTAATTTTCCTCTTGATCTCATCACAGACCCAACTATCATTGAGCATAAGGTTATCTTCCATGTTTTTGTTTGAGTCTGCATATTCCGGTTGTTATTGAGTTCGACTTTTATTCCATGGTAGTCAGAGAAGATGCAAGGAATAATTTCTATTATTTTAAATTTGCTGAGGTTAGACTTGTGACCTAGGATGTGGTTTATTTTGGAGTATATTCTGTGGGCTGATGAGAAAAAATGTGTATTCAGTTTTATTAGGGTGAAATGTTCTATAGATGTCTGTTTAATCAAAATACTGAATGGTTAAGTTTAAATCCAAAATTTCTTTGCTAAGCTTCTTGTTGTAGGATCTATCCAGCATTGCCAAAGGAGTGTTAACATCTCCGACTATGATGGAGCTTGGAGTAATCAGGTCACTCACGTCTATTAGAGTGTCTATTATAAATTGAGGTGCATTCTGGTTGGGTGCATAAATATTGATAATTGAAATCTCATCATATTGTGTATTACCCTTAACAAATATAAAGTGGCCATCCTTATCCTTGCTCACTTTTGTTGGTTTAAAGCCTATTGTATCTGTGAATAAAATTGCGACACCTGCTTTTCTCTGCTTTCCATTAGCCTGGTATCTAGATGGCCATCCCTTCACTCTGAGTCTATGCCTGTCTTTCAAAGAAGGTGAGATTCTTGTATACAGCAGATATCTAGCTTGAGTTTTTGTATCCAGTCAGCCAGACTGTGCCTTTTTAGAGGGCAACTTAAGCCATTTACATTGATTGAGAATATTGATAAGCCTGGTGTAATTTTGGGTATCAAGTTTTTCGAAAGTCCAGTGGACATCTCTAATCCTTTTGCCACTGTGGAGATTGGAATTTGATCAAAATTTTCTGGGTGGGTTTATTTATGTGGTGGAGGATTGCACTGATCATTATGGAGGATAGATCTGAGAACATCCTGGAGGGCTGGTTTAGTTATGGCAAATTTCAACATGTGAATGTCATTAAAGTATTTAATTTCTCCATCATAGATGAAACTCAGTTTAGCTGGATACAGGATCCTGGGTTGAAAGTTGTTTTGTTTTAGGAAATTAAAAGTTGATGATCACCCTCTTCTAGCCTGAAAGGGTTCATCAAAGAGACCTGCAGTCACTATAATATTCTTCCCCTTATAGGTTAAGATTTTATTGCATCTAGCTGCTTTCAGAATTTTCTCTTTCATGTTAACTTTAGTGAAGTTGATTATGATATGCCTGGGGGATGTCTTGTTTGGGTTGAGTCGCACTGGGGTTCTAAAACTCTGATATCTGAATTTCAGAATCTCTTGGCTTGTCTGGAAAGTTCTCTTTCATAATTTCATGAAGAAGAGCCTCTGTGTTTTGTGAAGCATACATCACCTTCAGGGATTCCTATAAGGCAAATATTATTTTTCTTCAAATTATTCCAGAGCTCTCTGAGCGAGTGATCCATTTTTGCTCTCCATTTGTCTTCATTTTTGTGTGCTTGGGCACATTCAAAATCTTTGTCTTAAGTGTCAGAGATCCTCTCCTCTGCCTGCTCCATTCTCTGACTGAGGGATTCCATCATACTTTTCAGATCTTTGAGGGCTGCACCCTTTGCTTCAGTGTGTCTTAGTCTTTTGTCATTTTATCTTTGAAATCATTGAATTTTTGAGTCAGTTTTTAAATAATTTGAAATTCTAGTTTGCTCCTTTCCTCCATTCTGTTGATTTTATTCACTATCCAGATTCTGAACTCGATTTCTGACATCTCAGCCATCTGTTTATGGAAGGGATCTTCAATTGCATCTGCCCCATCCTTCCTTGAGGGGAGTGATCTACTCTGGTTGTTCTGGCTACCAGAGTTTTTCTGCTGATTCTGCCCCATGCTGAATTTGCACCTTTTGAAGACTGTCCCTAAAACTGTTCTGCCAGTGGCTTCTACTGGTTGTCTAGAGCGACAAGGCATGTCTACCCAGAAAAGCGTCAGCAGTGTAAGACTTGTTGTTCCCTCTGCTGCGGCTGTTGCTCTTTGCATTGGGATATCACTGCTCCAGGATGGTTCCCTCTCAACTGGCTGTCCTCGCGCAGTTCATGGACCAGGCCTGGAATGTCAGAGTCCCTGGGGGGTGGAGGAGCAACCTGCAGGCATCCACACAGGGGATGTGCTGGCCGGATGAATCAGTCTTCGGTGTGTGCTCCTGGGGAGCCCACAAGGAGCAGGGACAGCAATAGGCAGGCAGCTGCATAGGGGATGCAGTAGCTGAATGGATCATTCCTTGTCTGAGTGGCCAGGAAGTCCCCAAGGAGCGGGGCTAGCAACTGGTGGGCAGCTGTGTGGGGGATGTGCTGGCTGGGTGGATCAGTCCTCAGTGCACATCACCAGGGAGCCCCCCCAGTGAGGCCCCAGGGAGTGGGGACAGCAGCCAGGGAGGCAGCCAGGTGCGGTACCTGCTGGCTGGTGGGACTCAGTCCTGGGAGCACACAGGCAACCAGTCCCTAGGGAGCAGAGACAGGAGCTGGGCAGGCAGCCAGGTGCCGGAAGCGCTGGCTGGTGGGACTTAGTCTTAGGCACATGCCAGTGGCAAGCCTCCGGGAAGTGGGCACAGCAGCTGGGCAGGCAGCTCAGTGTGGCACACGCTGGCTGGTGGGACTCAGTCCTGGGAGCACACAGGCAACCATTCCCTAGGGAGTGGGGACAGGAGCTGCGTAGGCAGCCAGGCACAGGACGCACTGGCTGGTGGGATTCAGTCCTGAGTGGGTGCTGGTGGCGAGCCCCTGGGGAGTGGGAACAGCAGCCGAGCAGGCACCCAGGCGCAGGATTTGCTGTTTGATGGGATCAGTCCATGCCGAGCACATGTGGCTCAAGTAGTTCTCCCAGTGCAAGACTGGGATCGAGGCTTGGTGCTGCAGGTGTGGTGGGACATTGCTCTTGGGTCTCCTCTCACTGTCTCTCCAGGCAAGGGGGGAAGGATGGACTGGAAATTCAAAATGGTAGTGTGAACGCCAGTTCCACTTTTCTGCCTGGGAGAGGGTGTTTGGTGTCTCAGCAGGGTCCCTCCATTGGAGTAGACACCCCTGTCAGCAGCTCTCACTCATGGCATGAGATAATAGGTCCTCAGTTTATCGGTTGCCTGTAGGAGACTCAGAGGAGCAGTTGAAGAGAAAACAAAGGAAAAGGACAACTTTCTTGGGGGAGGGAATGGACAATTTTCCTTTGGGGTGTATTATGTCCCCGTAGATTGCTTTCTAGGAGTTGCTGCTTGCCTCAGCAGAGGTGTTGTGCCGGTATCACTCTTCTCTCTCAGCTGGGCTCCTAGTCTTCAACTTTGTTGGGTGTTTTCTGGACTTTATCCTTCTCTCTGGATGGGAGCTTCTGTCAGAGGCTGGTACCTCTCAGCCATTTTGCCCCTCCACCTGCAGAAGCTTCTTAGTTTGATCAGATCCAGGTAATATATTTTTGGTGTTGCTTCAATTGCTGGGTGTGTGTGGGGGTCTTCTTCATAAAATATTCTCCCAGGCCAATTTCTTCAAGCATTTATCCTGAACACTCTCCTAGTATTTTTATAGTTTAATGTCTTAAGTTTAAATCTTTTATCCACTGAGAATAATTTTTTTTTTAATGGTGAAATAT
Organism: Otolemur garnettii; assembly: GCF_000181295.1. NCBI lineage: Eukaryota > Metazoa > Chordata > Mammalia > Primates > Galagidae > Otolemur > Otolemur garnettii. Next base: position 703,718 of record NW_003852601.1, on the reverse strand, counting down.
AGGGATCCAGTTTCAGTCTCCTACAGGTCACCAGCCAGTTCACCCAGCACCATTTATTAAATAGAGAGTCTTTCCCCCAGTGAATGCTTTTGATAGGCTTATCAAATATCAAATGATGATAAGTGGCTGGCTTCATCTCTTGGGTCTTTATTCTGTTCCATATAGGTACCACTCTACTTTTGTGCTAGTACCATGATGTTTTGATCACTATAGATTTATAGTATAGCCTGAAGTCTGGTAATGTGATACCTCCTGATTTGATTTTATAACTGAGTAATGTCTTGGCTATTCAAGATATTTCTGATTCCATATAAAATGAAGTACTATTTTTTCAAACTTTTTGAAGTATGACAATGGTGATTTAATAGGGATTGCATTAAATCTGTACATTGTTTTGGGTAGTATGGACATTTTAATAATGTTGATTCTTCACAGCCATGAGTATGGTTTGTTTTTCCATTGGTTAACATTTTCAGGTATTTCTTTAGTCAGAGTTTCTTAATTCTCTTTATACAGATCTTTCACATCCTTTGTTAGGTAAATTCCCAAATATTTCATCTTCTTTGGCACTACTGTAAAAGGAATAGAGTCCTTGACTGTATTTTCAGTTTGACTACTGTTGGTATATATAAGAGCTACTGATTTGTAAGTATTGATTTTGTATCCTGATAATCTGCTCCATTTCTTGATCATTTTTCTAAGAGTTTTTTAATAGATTCCCTGGGGATTTCTAGATATAAGATCATATCATCCATGAAGAGTGAGAGTTTGATATCCTCTGACCCCATTTGGATATTCTTGATTGTTTTCTCTTGCCTAAACACAATAGCTAAGACTTCCATTACCTTGTTGAATAGAAGTGGAGACAATGAGCATCCTTGTCTAGTTCCATATATGAGTGAAAATATTTTTAATTTTACTCCATTCAATATGATATTGGCTATGGATTTGGTGTAGATGGCCTCTATCAGTTTAAGAAATGACCCATCTAAGTCTATTTTCTTAAGTGTTCTGATCATGAAAGGATGCTGAATGTTATCAAAAGCTTTTTCTGCATTAATTGAGAGAATCATATGGTCTTTGCCTTTTATGTTATGTATGGTTGAACCAACCTGTAACCCTGGAATAAAACCATATTGATCATGGTGTATAATTTCTTCAAGTTTGTTGAAATCTGTTCGCTAGGATCTTATTGAATATTTTTGCATTGATATTAATTAATGATATTGGTCTATAAATTTTTCTTTGTTGGGTCTGTTTCTGGTTTGGGGTTCAGGGTGATATTTGCTTCATAGAATGTGTTGGGGAGAATTCCTTCTTTTTCTGTTTTGGGACAGGTTATGTAATATAGGTACTAGTCCCTCTTTAAAGGTTTCGTAGAATTCTGATGTGAAGCCATCCTGTCCTGGACTTTTCTTTTTTTGGGAGATTGCGTATAGTTGATGCTATTTCAGTGCTTGAAATAGGTCTATTCAAAATTTCTAATCTTTCTGAGTCTAGGACAGTGGCATGCTTCCAGATATTAGTTTACTTCCTCCAGATTTTCACATTCTGAGAATAGAGTTTTTTGTTGTAATCATTGAATATGTTTTGAATTTCTGAGGTGTCTGTGGTTATTTCTCCTTTATTGTTTCTGATAGATGATATTAGGGATTTTGTTTTCTGTTTCTGGTTAGGTTAGCCAAATTTATCAATTTTGTTGATCTTTTCAAAAACTAACTTTTTGATTGGTTGATATTCTGAATAATTCTTTTGTTTTCGATTTAATTTATTTTGCCCTGGGTTTTTTTAATTTCTTTTCTTCTGCTGGGTTTGTGGTTGGAATGTTCTTCCTTTTCCAGTTGCTTAAGCTGACCCATTAAGTTGTTGACTTCCTCTCTTTCTGTTTTCTCAATGAAGGCTTCCAGTGCTATAATTTCCCTCTTAAGACTGACTTTGCAATATCCAACAGATTTTGATAATTCCTGCCTTCTTTATAATTTTATTCCACAAAATTGGTGATTTCTTTCTTAATCTCATCTATTCCCAGCTGTCATTCAGCCTAAAGTTATTTAGTTTCCATGACTTTGTTTGAATACTCATATATGTTTCTGTTGCTGTTGAATTCAACTTTTATTCTGTGGTGGTCCAAGAAGATACAAGGTATAATTTCTATTCTTTTAAATTTGCTGAGATTAGATTTGTGCCCTTAGATGTGATAAATTTTGAAGGATGGTCCATGGGCTGATGAAAAAATGTGCATTCAGTTTTATTAAGATGAAATGTTCTGTAGGTATCTGTTAAGTACATTTGTTCTAAGGTTGAGCTTAAGCCTATTATTTCTTTTTTCAGTTTCTTCTTGGAGGATCTATCTAAAACTGTCCAAGATGAGTTAAAATTTCTAACTATTATAGTGCAGGAAGATATCAAATTTCTCATATCTTTTAGGGTTTGCTTTATAAATTGAGGAACATTCTGGTAGGGTGTATAAATATTAATAATCAAAATCTCTTCATGTTGAGTGTTTCTCTTGACACATATGTAGTGTCCATCCATATCTTTCTTTATCTTTGTTGGTTTGAAACCAATTGTATCTGTAAATAGAATTTTAACCCTTGCTTTATTTCTGATTTCCATTTCCCTGTATTATAGATGTCCATCCCTTCTCCCTGAGTCTTTTTGTATCCTTCAAGGTAAGGTGAGACTCTTGTATGCAACAGATATCTTGCCTGAGTTTTTGTATCCCGTCAGACAACCTGTGCCTTCTTAGAGGACAATTTAAGCCATTCACATTAATTGAGAGAATTGATAAGCCTGGCAGTGTTTTGGGCATCATATTTTTCAAATGTTCAGTGGATAATTTTAATCCCTTCACCATTGTGGGAGTTAAATTTTGTTGAAAAATTTCTAGGTGAGTTTACTTTCGTGGCAGATCATTGTTGGAGTATGTGTCTGAGAATATCCTGGAGAACTGGTTTAGTTATGGAATATTTCTTCCACATGTGTAAGTCAGTAAAGTATTTGATTTCTCCATCACAAATGAAACTGAGTTTAGCTGGATACAGGATCCTGGGCTGAAAGTTGTTTTGTTTTACGAGGTTGAAGGTTGATGACCATCCTCTTCTGGCTTGAAAAGTTTCAGCTGACAGATCTCCAGTCATTCCAATATTCTGTCCCTTGTAGGTTATAGTTTTCTTATGTCTGGCTGCTTGCAGAATTTTCTCCTTCATATTAACTTTGGCAAAGTTAACTACAATGTGTCTAGGAGATGTTTTATTTGGATTGATTCAGGGTTGTGGGACCATTCCAAAAGATTGAACATTTGTCTTATGGGATTTCATGAAGGAAAAGAGGATGGTCCTAAAGTCACACATGTTCTACTTCAAAATATTATAGAGGAGATTTTCCCAAACATTGTAAGAGATATAGAAATTGAGACAGTTTTCTAATTTTTCAGCTTCAGTATTTTCATCTGTGAATCGGGCATTCAAGTCATAATCACTATTGTTACTGTGAGGATTAAGTGAGGTAATAATTGTATTGTACCTTTCATATTGTAAGCACTCAAACAACTAACATCTGATACTAGTATACATAATAATGTAACATGACTAGAAAAATTATGGGACCATAGTATATATTTGATACATCTCAATTTTTCTGATTGCTTTTCCCAATATCATGATAGATATTCAGTTCTATTCCCAAGCAGACATGTACTTAAACCCCACCCCTGCTACTTCTAAACTGTGTGATGATAATAAATTCCCTTAACTTCTAAAGTTCCTCATCAAACAAGGGTAATAATATATCAATATATGGGCTTGTTGCTAAGAATGAATGTATGCATAAAAATAAGCACAGTGTGGCTTCCCCAAGTAATTGGCATTTTCCAAATAAGTATCACTTCTCCGTCACTAAATTTCTATTCAGGTTGCTATGGTTTAAATGCTTCCTCCAAAACTCATGTTACAATTTAGTTATCATTGTGACAGTATAAAGAAGTAGGGCTCCTAAGAGATGATTAGGCCATGAGGGCTCTGTCCTCATGAATGAGTTAATGTCATTTTTTATAAATATATTGTCAAATATTTATTTCTAATTACAAATAAATGAAATTTTGTCTTGAAGCATGGTGTAGCATGGGTAACAGTCTTAATATAATAACAGTAAACTACATTGCTACATTTTGCAACAGTATGTATAAAAAGCCAAGGTCAATGCAAAGTTTGAGATTGTTTCTTTCTCACCAGATCAGAAATTCTCAGGCCAGTCTTTGCAAGAGTACAATGAAGATCATTTTCCACAACAAGTCTACTTCTGTATTTAGACTTAATAGCCAACAAGCTGGAAAACCCTGTTTCACAAAGATGTGTTGTTGGAAATGGAAGAAGGTGTGACACAGTCTCAGACAGAACAGGATATGACTTCAAACATTTGATCCAGAATTTTGTAACTGGCATTGTAGAGAAATCATTTATTGCTGCATCACTGTTAATAAGTTCAATGAACTCCTCTTGTGCTATCTCAGGAACATCTTCAACTTTCACTGTGAATGGACTTCTTCCAAGTACAAATGAGGTGTCAGGTAGATTTGGAAAGTATGATGAAATTTTGTCTGCAAGCATGTACAAGTGTTCTTTCACAGAAATTATCATCTTAATCCTTTTGTCTGGTTCAATATCATCTTCCTCAAAGAAAACAGATAAGGTAGGCAACATGTAAATTTTATTTTCATCCAATTTTGTTTGCCAAAGCTGAAGTTTCATTTGGAATGATTGAATCTTTTCAGATAAATCGAGGCATATTGCATTTGGTCTTTGAGGTGATAAATTTAACTCATTCAAGATGGCAAAAATGTCAACCAAGTAAGCTATTTTCTGTAGTTCACTTTTATCACTGAAAAGTGCTTTGAACTGCAGTCTTGCTTTCTGATTAAAAAACTTTTTGAGTTCATTATGAAGCTCAAAAACACGTTTTAAAACTTTTCCTCTTGACAACCATCTCACTTCAGTGTGAAATAGCAGAGCTTTGTTCGGTGCATCCAACTCACTGCACATTTGTGAAAACAGTCGATTGTTCTTGCCTTTACAAAATTGACAGAACTTATGACGCTTTTCATTACTTCTTGTAACTCTTGTGGTAGTGCCTTCATTGCTAATATTTGCCCATGAATCATACAGTGAGTTCCGATGACGTTTGGTGACTCATTCAGTACCAAATGTTGAAATCCAGACTGACATCCTAGGATAGCTGGAGCACCCTCTGTCCAAATACCACAAACCTTTTCCCAAGAGATCTTATGCACTTTCAGAAATGAACCAACTGTGTCAAATACATCACGTGCAGTAGTTGCTGTTTCAAGAGGTTTGCAAAAAAGAAGCTCATCTTTAAAGTCGCCATCATTAATATACCTCACGTAAACCAGTAACTGTGAATAGTTTGCAACGTCTGTAGACTCATCAAGTTGAATACTAAATATTGGAAATGGAGCAGATTTAATTTCCTGGATTACCTGATCAAGAATATCAGCAAACATGTCATCTATTCTTCTGCAGACAGTGTCATTAGATAAGGAAATTGCACTCAATTTTGTAACAAATTCATCTCCAATCATAGCTCTAACAATGTCTTTGGCCACTAGCAAAAGTAAATTCTTAGCAATGGTGTGAGGTTTCATAGCTCTAGTAATTCTAAGTGCCACCAAATATGAAGCTTCAATGGCTGCTATGTTTTGTTTGTGATACTTGCCACCAGTGTCAAATCTGGCTTTCCTGAGTCCATCAGCTTTGCTTCTAAAACAGTTGGTATCCCTGCCAGCAAAGCTTGAATTCTTGCTATCAAAATGATGTTTTAGTTTGTTTGGCTTCATAGATTCGGCTGATAGAACTTCAAAACATATAACATGTTGCAGATTCTCAATTCTTGCTATAATTATTGAGGTAAAACCATACTGTAAAAAATCCTCACTATATTTTCTTTTCTTAACATTCTTCTCTACATGATCCATTGTCATCAGATGGTTTGCTGTTACTATCACAAGGGGGTAGTAGTCACATCACCACAGCTTTCTTACTGTCTTTCCTTTTTGGTTTCTTTAGTTTAATTTCATTGCCAGAGACTTTCAAACCAGTGAGCTCCAAGGCTTTGTCCAGGTCTTCAGCTGATTCAAAATCCACATGGCCGAACTTTCAAGTCATATCAATTCTGACATCCACAACACCAAGATCATTTTTAGCAAAAACATCACTGATCCCAGTTTTTAATTTGAGAGCAGATTTGTTAGAATTCAGATTTCCAATAAACAGATTGAAAGATGTAGTCAGTTCTGTTCCTTCCACTTTCTGTTTCTTGGCTTCAGGAGCTGCTTTCTGTTTCATCCTTTTCTTCTTTGGTTTTCCAGTGCTTTTTTGACAGGCTTTTCATCCTCATCATCATTTTCTTCATCTTCCTCCTCAGCCACACTGTTAGATTTCACAGGAACAACTTTTGCAGGAGCTTTCTTTCCTTTAGCTGGTGTGGTCTCCATAGCTTCTCCTTCAGAGTCACCTTCCTCCTCATCATCATCTTGATCTTCATCATCCTCATCATCTTCATCCTCTTAGGCAGGAGTAGCTGCCACTGCTTTTATCACTGCTGGTTCAAATTCATCCTCTTCCTCATCTTCATCTTCCTCCTCATCATTGTCATCACTGTCATACTCATCTTTATCATAGATGTCTTCCTTCTTGGTATTCTTTGCCCCTTGGCTGGAGTGGCTGCTTTCTTTTTACCAGGTGTTGCTATTGCTTTGGCTGGAGCAACCATCTTCTTGGCCTGTGGGAGTGCTGCCTCTTTGCCTGCAGTGACAGCTGCTTTCTTGGCAGGTGTGGCAACTGCAACTTTTTTTGTTGAAGAAACCACCACTTTCTTTACTGGGCTTGCAGTAGCCTTCTTGCTTTTCTTCTGAGGGATGATAACCTCTTCCTGATTACTGTCATCATCCTCATTTTCACTGTGTTCTTCTACCTCCTTCGGGGGAGGAGCCATTTTCTTGGGGTCACCTTGATTTTTACCTGCCCTTTCACATCCTAGGACATTGGTATTTCCAGAGAGTCCAGAACCCACGTGGCCGGTTAATGTCACTATTAAAGTGAGTTCTTTATCTTAAGGGTGAGTTGTTATACAGTAAAAGCAAGTCTGTTTCTGTCTTGCTTTCTCACTTTCCACACTCTCTTGCCCTTATGCCTTTCACAATGGGATGGCACAGCATGAAGGGGATAATCAAATGTAGGCCCTGTGGCCTTGGGCTTCACAGCCCCCTGAACATTAACAAATTAATTCCTTATCTTTGTAAACTACCCAATCTATAGTATACTGTAATAGAACACAATGTGGAAAGAAGTGTTTTCTTCCCCTGACTGGTTCTTGCTAAAGGTTTGTCAAATAAACCATTCATTTTTATTGATTACTTAAAAAAAAAGTATTTGCATATTTTTATGTACTATTTTTATTTCAAGTTTATTGATTTCTGTTTTGATCTTTATTATGTCATTTGGTTTATTGTGTCCTTTTTGTACTTTCTTGAACAGATTATACAATTGAGACTTGCCCTCTTTTCTAATGTAAATATTAAGCACTATAAATTTCCCTTTTTGCTCTGCTTTAGATGCATCTCACCAACTTTGGGAATTTTGTATTTTCATGTTCATTCAGGTCAGTATATTTCTAATTTTTCTTGAGACTTTCTCTTTGACCTGTGAATTATTTGGAAGTGTTTGGAGATTGTCCAGTTGTCTTTCTGTTATTTCTAATTTTAGTCCCTTGTGGTTATTTTAAATTATCTAAATTGATGAGATTTGTTTGATGGTCCATATTGTCTTGATGAATGGTTTATACTGAATGCTCCATGCACACCTGAAAAGAATGTGTATTCTGTTGTTGTTGCATGGAGTTTTCTATAAATATCAATTATATCCTGCTGGTTGATGGTGGTTTTGAGTTATTCTGCATCCTTTCTAATTTTTTGTCTTGTAGTTCTATTAATTTTTAAAACAACTGTGTTGAAGTTCCTATCAGTTTTGTTTCATTCATTCATTCATTTATTTTTAGAGACAGAGTCTCACTTTGTCACCCTTGGTAGAGTTCTGTCAGGTCACCACTCACAGCAACCTCTAGTTCTTGGGTTTAGGTGCCTCTCTTGCCTCAGCTTCCGAAGTAGCTGGGACTACAGGTGCCCACCACAATGCTCGGCTGTTTTTTGGTTGTTGCAGTTTGGCTAAGGCTGGGTTTGAACCCACCACCCTCGTTATATGGGGCCAGCACCCTACTCACTGAGCTACAGGCACCTCCCCTGTTTCATTTATTTTTCAGTTGTTCATTTTCAGCATACACAATTAGGATTGCTGTCTTCTAGATACTTTTACACCAGGCAATGTCCTTCTCTGTCTTTCAAAGTTTTCTTTATTCTGATGTCTACTTTATCCAATATTAATATGTGATTCTTATTGTACTGTTAATAATGTTAGCATGACATATTGGGTATTTTTACTATTGGTTTTAACCTACATATATTATTGTATTTGAAGTTTGTTACATAGCATATACATGTATCATGGTTTTTAAATCCACTGTGCTAATTTTTGTCTTTTAACTGATATAGACTATTTACATTTAATGTTATTATTGATATATAAACCTCAAGTATAGCCTTTTCATGATTTGTTTCCTGATTGTTTATTCTTTATTTCATTCCATTCTTTTCCTACCTTCCTATAGATTACTTCAATGTTTTGTTTATAATTTCTGAATTACACATACTATTTAATATGTACTGAATTACATATAGTATTTATATGTATAGTATAGTATTTATAGTCTAGTATTTCTTAACTTCTTATAGATTACTTCAATATTTTGTTTATAATTTCTGAATTACATATAGTATTTAATATGTATAGAATTACACATAGTATTTAAATACTTTTTCTATTTACAGTATACATGCATAGCTTATTATAGTCTACTACTATCAGCATTTCATTACTTTAAGGAAAATATAAAAAACCTTATGTCCACAATAGTTCCTTTGTCCTCCACCCTTTATATTACACAACACTTATTTTTTAATTTTCATTTATTTATTTATTTTTGCCGTTTTTGGCCAGGGCTGGGTTTGACCCGCCACCTCCAGCATATGGGACTGGCACCCTACACTTTTGAGCCACAGGCACCACCCTACACAATGTTTATATAAAACATTTCCTCCTATGCATTAAAATGACAGCAGATAATTTTTAAAAATTTGTTTCCAGAGCCGTGCCTGTGGCTCAAAGGAGTAGAGTGCTGGTCTCATATATTAGAGGTGGCAGGTTCAAACCTGGCCCAGCCAAAAACTGCAAAAAAAAAAAAAAAAATTGTTTCCACTATCAAATATAATTTATAAAACTCAAATGAAAAACACTCTACTATACTTACCCATCTACTTATTCTTCTTTTTCTCCTATTATCTTGATGTTTCAAAATTTCTTCCTTACTTCCTTTCTGCTTCAAACTTTTCTTTAGCCACTTTTCTAGCATAGATTGGTTGGTGAAAAATTTCTAAATTTTCCTCCACTTGACAAGATTTTGATTTATGAAGGACATTTTTACTGGATGTAAGGGTCTGGGTTATTTTCCTTCACACTGCAAAATATGCCATTTCCTTCTGACTTCCATGGTTTCTGATTAAAATTCTGATGTAAGAGAAGGAGACATTGTTTCTCTCTTTGGTTTCAAATTTTTTTTAATTTTTCAGAAATTTGACTATGATGCACTTTAACATGGATTTCTTTGGATTTATCCTATTTGAGGCTTTCTCACCTTCTTGAATATATAGGTTCATTACTTTTGCCAAATTTGGAAAATTTTCTACCATTTTGTTTTCAAATATTTTTTCATCTGACCTTATTTTTTCCTTATTTCTGGGACTCTCATTACATGAATGGTACATTATTGTTATTGTTCCACAGACTCTGAAGGAATGTTCATTTTATTTTTTTTATAAAGAGTCTCCTTGTGTTCACATTTTTTTCTATCAATCTGTCTTATTTTCGCTATTTCTTCTGCCATTACTATTCTACTATTGGGCGCATGCAGTGAGCTTTTAATTTGATTTTTTTTTTTATTTTCAGTTTAAAATTACATTTTTATCTTTTATTCTTTTCTTGAGGCTTTCTGTTTTCACATTAGTTTTAAACATATTTGTACTTTTTTGTTGAAGCATTTTCATTATAATTACTTTAAAATTCAGATCAGATAATGCCAACATCTGTTTCCCTTCAGATGTGATATATATTGTTATTCTTTTCTCATTCAATTTAAGATTTTCTTGGGATTTTTCTGCAAGAGCAATTTTCAATTGTATCCTGGACAATTTTAGTACTATATTATGAGACTCTGGACTTTACTTAAATCTTCTATCTTTGCATTCATCCACTGTGCCAGCAGAGGAATGGAAGAACAGCCACCTCTTTACTACTGGGTAGGAGTGGAAGTTCTGGATTCTCACCCAGTTTCGACCGATAGCACCCCCAAAAGAAAGGAAGAGTTCTGCCTTGCTACCACTGATCAGAGGTGGATGTTCAGGTTCCCTATTGAACCTCTACTAATGTGAGGTGGGAAAAAAAGGTGTAATGTTTTTTGCCATGACATTCTCTAAAATAGAGAGGATATTAGCAATTTATTTCTGCCGTTCTAGTTCATCTTTTTCAGACCTTTGGCTAGAGAGAGCAAAGTGTCCTTGAGAACTTATTTTTCTGTTCCTTTTCATGCTTTGAGGAGGTGGGACTCTCTAGCACTCAATATGAGATACGCAGTAGGCAAAAGGAAACTCCAGGGAGCTTACCATTGAGTCATTCCCTGAGTTCCAATATATCTAGTGAGTCCCTGTTCTTCTCTAGAATTTTCAGTTTTCTTATCTTTTTTATAGTGTACCTATAGTTACTAATTGTACTGTACAGAAGGAATAGAGATAAGTGTTTCTATTCTACCTTGTCCAAAAATAGAATGATTATACTGTATTTCTAAATTTATATTGTATCCATGCACTTGTGTGACAATTATTTATAAGTTTATTTAAGTCCCTTAGAAGACCATGGGATCCATATTGGGAAGAAACAGATCTTATTTCTCTTTGAGATAGTAACTGAAGAGTAGCAATTCTAAAGCATTGTACAATTAAAAAGAGGTGTGTTTGTGAACGTGTATGTTCCTTGAATAGAAGAAAAAACTCAATACTTCTTTATGTCATTTAATTAAATAGAAAATACTACATGAAAATACTTGGGAGACTCCATTAAACTCTTTGGACCCTTCTTTTACATCATCTCTCCTTACAATCTTACCTGCAGTTATATCTGAAAGTCCCCAAACCTGATGTCATTTGCATTTTTAACTTTTTATAGTTCTGTTTCATCACCATACTTTCACTTTTTTATTCCTACCAAGATACTATTTGCACACCTTCTTCCTCAATAACCAAACCTTAATATTTTTTCAGATATATATTCAGCTATTGACTAACTTAGGGAATATTGGGCCCTCTCCCTAGCTCCAGAGAGTGAATTGTGATTAGTCTAAGAAGACCGTAATAATGTCAGTCTCTTCACCACAGATTGGTTTATGAATGGGAAAGAAGTGTAATTTGACCAATTAGATATGAGGGAACATTTACTGTGTGTGAATAGAGAGGGATTCTGAGAAAACTTTACTCTTAAAAAAGACACAAAGAAGGTAGTTTTTCTTTCCATTCTTGATTGTCTTTGTGCAGGGATATTATGCTGGAATTTACTGAATCCATCTTAAGACAATAAAGAGACAATTTGAGGACAAAAACATAGAAATTAAAGATGACAGAACAGAAATGCAGAAACTGTCTTAGACCCATATGCTAAATCGTTTGATGAAGCATTATATACAAAAAAAACTATAAAATTTTCTGAAAATCTATTTTTAAAAAGGAGAAAGGATTCAAGAACTCTGACTTACAAAAAAATATTTTTTTTCAAAAAAGAAAAAAAGAGGAGGAACTGGCAGACACTACAAAAGCTGATTCTACATAAAATCAATGACAACACTGGCAAAAAAAAATTATCCAAATATACTTAATTCTGGTAACTATGAAAATTAGCAGCCTAGCAGCAGCTCAAAAGTGAAGATCAGACTTAAAGCTTCTCACAATGACCTATATCCAGAAAATTTTTACTATTTGACTTGTTTGGTAACTTTCTACAAAATTCCTTCTAGCAGGTGTTGTTATTTGATTTCACTCAAAGCTTACTCAGTGGAAAAAAAAATACTCAGAGAATTTGTTGAAAATAATCACCAGCAATTAATTAGTGCAGCTGCCTGAGTTGGTAATGTCAATTTGGACAACAAAGAAACTGTCCAAAAGCTTAAAAGGAAGATAAAATAAATGGGAGTGGAAAATTCCAACATAGTCTTCAGAATCTAAAAGGCCATACAGATGTGTGTAGTTGTGCACATGTCCAAGGGACACACAAAAATCCAAATCAAATAATTAGTTGAGCCTGAAGCTCTGCACAAGAAGAAAATGAAGTCTAAAGTCAAGCTGTATATTGTGAAAGCACTAAAAGCATGCATAACATATACACAAAACACTGCAGCAAAGGATGGAAGTCCTACTGGTTTAAATCATTTAAGGAAATCTCTACTCAATCATTAGCTGGCAGCTAAGCTAATTGAGCATAGACTTCAGTGAACACACATGACAGAGAATGAAGATTTATAGAATTAGTCCAGGAAAGTCACTAAACAAATAACAATAAACAGTAATAACAAAAAAATGTTGAGGGAGGAGGAAAATATGATACCAGTTTACATATTAGATATTTTGAAGTCCCCCAAAACTATAGTGTTGTTATATATCATATTGATCAGATTGGTTAAGTTTCATTTTATATACAGGAGCATTTAAGTTGAGTGCATAGATATTTAGGACTGAAATGTCTTCTCGTTTTATTGTTCCCGTGACCACTATATAGTGTCCATCTTTATCTTTCTTTACTTTTGCAAGTTCAAGGAATTTGCAAGTAAAAATATGATTCCTGCTTTTTTTATTTCTATTTGCCTGAAATATAAGTTTCTAACCCTTCACACTGAATCTTGTTTTCTCCGTAGAGGTTAGATGTGTTTCCTAAAGACAATATATACCTACATATACTTGAACTATTTCTTTTAATCTAGTCAGACAGTCTGTGCCACTTGAGTGGTAAATTCAAGCTATTCACATTTATATAGAAAATTGACAAGTATAGTGGAGTTCTGTTCATTTTGTTTTGTGGAGGTCCATTGCTTAGATTTATCACTTGAGCCATTGTGGAAGCTGGGCTTTGTCTTTGAGTTTCTGAGTATCTTTACTTTGTTGGTGATTCATTGTGATGGTCAGTGTATAGAACAAGTCTCAGTAGTTCCTTCAGAGCTGGCCTTTCAGTAAATTTCTTCAATGTTTGTCAGTAAAAAATTTGATTTTTCCATTGAATATGAACCTTAGTTTAGCAGGGTATAGAATCTTGGGCTAAAAGTTAGTTTAAGTAATTTAAAGACATATGAAATTATTTTCTAGCTCTAAAAGTTTCTGCTGAAAATTTCACTTGTCACCCTGATGTTTTTCCTCACATAGGTAAGACATTGCTTACACCTCGTTGCTTGTAGAATTTTCTCTTTCATTTTGATTTAGTCAAGTTAATTACAATGTGTCTATAAGATTCTTTGTTTTAATTGAGTCATCCTTGGGTTCTCAAACTATCTAATATCTGAATCTCTGTGTCTTTCATAATGCTTGAGAAATTTTCAACAATGATGTCTTTTCTTTTCTTTTATTATTATTATTTTTTATTGTTAGGGATTTATTGAGGGTACACAGAACCAGGTTACATTGACTACATTTGTTATATAAAGTCTCTTTTATAATTGTGTCCCGCCCCCAAAAGGTGTGCCACACAATGTGACTGCCCACTCCCTCCCTCCTTTCCTGCCTCTACTCTCCCATTCCCACACTCCCCACCAAGTACTAGGTTATTAATTGTCCTCATATCAAAATTGGGTTGATATCTTGTTCCCTCTACATTCTTGTCATGCTTTACTAAAAATAATGTGTTTCACTTCCATCCAGGTTAATACAAAAGATGTAAATTCTCCATCTTTTGAATGGCCAAATAGTATTCCATGGTATACATAATATATTGCAGCTTGTTAATCCATTCCTGGGTCAGTGGGCATTTAGGCTGTTTCCACATTTTGGCAATTGTAAATATAGCTACAGTAAATGATGTAGTGCAAGGGTCCTTATGATAGAAGGATACTTTTTCTTCTGGGTAGATGTCCACTAATGGGATTGTAAGATCAAATGTGAATTCTAGTTTGAGTTCTTCATGTATTCTCCATACTTCCTTCCACAAAGGTTTATTAGTTTGCAGTTCCACTAGCAGTGTAAAAGTGTTCCCTTCTCTGCACATCCATGCCAGAATCTGCAGTTTTGAGATTTTGTGATGTGGGCCATTCTCCTGGGTTTAGATGGTATCTCTGGGTTGTTTTGATTTGCATTTCTCTAATAATTTGGGATGATGAGGATTCATATGTTTGTTAGCCATTTGTCTATCTTCTTTAGAGAAGGTTCTATTCATCTCTCTTCTCCATTGATATAAGGGATTGTTGGCTTTTTTCAAGTTGATTAATTTGAGTTCCCTGTAGATTCTAGTGATTAAGCATTTGTCTGATTCAAAATATGCAAATATCCTTTCCCATTGTGTAGACTGCCTATTGGATTTTGTTGTTGTCTCCTTAGCTTTACAGAAGCTTTTCAGTTTAAATGAGTCCCATCTGTTTATTTTTGTTGCTGTTGCGATTGCCACAGTAGTCTTCATAAAGTCTTTCCCCAGGCCAATATCTTCAAGTGTTTTTCCGATGCTTCCTTGAGGATTTTTATCATTTCATGCCTTACATTTAGGTCTTTTATCCACCTTCAATCAATTTTTTTTTTTAGGGGAGAATGTTGTGGGTCCAGTTTCAGTGTCTTACATGTGAATATCCTATTCTCCTAGCACTATTTATTAAATATGGATTCTTTCCCCCAGTATATATTCTTGTTTGGTTTATAAAAGATTGCATGGCTGTAGGATGTTACTTTCATCTCCCTATTTTCTATTCGGCTTCAGATGTCTATGTCTCTATTTTTGTGCCAATAGTATGTTTTTTTGATCACTGTGGCCTTAAAATGCAGCCCTAAATCTGGTAGGCTGATGCCCCTGGCTTTGTTTTTATTACTAAGAGCAGCCTTAGTTAGATGGATTTTTTTCTGGTTCCATACAAAATGAAGCATTATTTTTTCCAAATCTCAAAAGTACAGTGTTGGTATTTTAATAAGGATGGCATTGAATCTATAGATTGCTCTGAGGAGTATAGACATTTTACCAATGTTGATTACTTCCAGCCATGAGCATAGTATGTTCTTCCATTTGTTAATATCATTTGCTATTTCTTTTTTTTTTTTTTTTTT
>NW_003852601.1:679031-688028 GCF_000181295.1 Otolemur garnettii | reverse complement strand
GGTTGGATTTGAACCCACCAGCTCAGGTGTATATGGCTGGCACCTTAGATGCTTGAGCCACAGGCACCGAGCCCATTTGCTATTTCTTTTCTTAGGATTTTATAATTTTCTTTATAGAGGTCTTTCACCTCTATTGTTAGGTATATTCATAGATATTTGGTTTTCTTTGAGCTATTGTGAAGGGGATTGTGTCCTTAATTAGCTTGTCCTCTTGGCTATTAATGGCATTTGCAATGGCTACTGATTTGTGGACATTGATTTTACAACCTGGGACATTACTGTATTTTTTGATCACTTCCAAAGGTGTTGTGGTTGAGTCATTGGGGTTCTCTAAGTATAAGATCATACTGTCAGCAAAGAAGGAGAGTTTGACTTCCTCTGCTCCCATTTAGATGCCCTTTATATTCTTCCCTTGCCTAATTACATTGGCTAGAACTTCCAGCTCTATGTGAAATAGTAGTGGCAATAGAGAACAACATTGTCTCTTTCCAGTTCTAAGTGCAAAAGCTTTCAGTTTTACTCCACTCAGTTAAATATTAGGTGTGGGTTTGTCATAGATGACTTTGATCAGTTTGAGAAATGTGCCACCTATGCCTATACTCTTCAGTGTTCTAATTAGAAAAGTATGCTGTATTTTATCTAATGCTTTTTCCGCATCTATTGAGAGGATCATATGGTCTTTGTTTTTGCTTCTATTGATGTGGAGAATCACATTTATGGATTTGTGTATTTTAAACCAGCCTTGCACTCCTGGGATGAAACTTACTTGATTATGATGTATGACTTTTGATGAGAAGCTGTAGTCTATTGGCTAGGGTTTTGTTGAGAATTTTTGCATCTATAACCCTTAGTGAAATTGGTCTCAAGTTCTCCTTTTGAGGTGATATTTTCCTGTTTTTGGTATCAGGGTGATGTTGGCTTAGTAGAATGTGCTGGGGAAGATTCCTTCCTCTTCAATTTTTTTAGAATAATTCCCCCCAGTATGGGAATAAGCTCTTCTTTGAAGGTTTGCTAGAATTATGGTGTGGAGCCATCTGGACCAGCATTTTTCGTTGGGAGTTTTTTTTATTGTTTCTTTGATCTTGATTTTTTATTGTTTCTTTTTGAAATTGGTCTGTTCAGGAGATCTATCTTTTCCTGGCTAAGTCTAGGGAGAGTGTGTGATTACAAATATTTATCCTTGACAATATTTCCTTCACATTGTCAATTTTCTGGGCATAGAGTTTCTTGTAGTATTCAGAGATAATCTCTTGTATCTCTGTGGTGTCTGTTGTTACTCCTCCTTTATCATTTCTGATTGAGGTTACTGGAGATTTTACTTTTATATTTCTAGTTAGCTTGGCCAAAGTTTTATCTATTTTTTTAAAATAAAACAATTCCTTTTTTAAAATAAAACAACTCCTTGCTTTGTTATTTTTCTGAATGCTTCTTTTGTTTTCAATTTAATTAATCTCTGATTTAATTTGGGTATTTCTATCCTCTGGTGAGTTTAGACTTAGATTGTTCTTCTTTTTCCAATTCCATAAGATGGTTTCTGAGTTTGTTGATGTGCTCTCTTTCTGTTTTTCAGATTTAGGCATCTAAATTGGTAAATTGTCCTCTTAGGACTGCTTTTGCTGTATCACATAGGTTTTGGTAGATTGTATCTTCATTGTTTTTGTACTCAAGGAAGTTAATTATTTCCTCTTTTATCTCTTCCTGCTCCCAACTGTTGTTCAGCATAACGTTGTTGAATATCCATGCCTTTTTGTTGGAGTTGGGTCAGGTCTTGTGGTTTGAGAAGATACAAGGTGAAATTTCAATCCTTTTGATTCTATTGCATTTGTGTGTGTGTGTGTATGTGTGTGTGTGTCTGTCCTAGGTTATTATGTATTTTGGAGAATGCTCCATGGGCTGATGAGAAGAACATATATTCTTTATCTTTGGGATGGAGTGTTCTATATACATCTATCAAGCACAGTTCTAAGGTCACATTTAAGTCCCTTGTACCTTTGTTTAGTTTTTGTTTAGGATCTGACCAGCTCTGTAATAGGAGTGTTAAAGTCTCCTACTATTATGGTGTTATGGGATATCATATTGCTCAGACTAATTATTATCTGTTTCAAGAATCTGGGAGCATTTAAGTTGGTTTCCTAAATGTTTACAATTGAAGTGTCTTCTTGTCGAATTATTCCCTTGACCAATATGAAATGTCCATCTTTGTCTTTTTTTTTACTTTAGTTATTTTAAATCCTTTTATATCTGAAAATAAGATTTCTACATCTCTTTTCTCCTGAATTTTCTTTCCCTGAAAAATTCTCTTCCATACCTTAACTCTGAGTTTTAATTTTTCTCTGAGGTTAGGTGTCTTTCCTTCACTCAACAAATGGTTGGCTTTTGTTTTTTTATCCAATCATCCAGCCTATGCCTCTTCAGTGGGGAATTTAATCCATTAACATTTATTGAAATAATTGATAAGGGTGGTGGCATTCTATTCATCTTATTTTGTGAAAGTCCATTCCTAAGTTTTATTTTTTGTATCATTGTGGAGGCTCAGTTTTACCCTTTAGTTTCTGGGTGCTTACTTTGCTGGTGGTCCATGGTGATGTTCATTGTGTACAATAGGTCTATGTATTTCCTATAGTGCTGGTCCTGTGGCAAACTTCCTCAACATTTGCATATCACTAAGAGATTTGAAATCTCCATCAATTTTAAAGGTTAGCTTAGCAGGGTATAGAATTCTGGGCTAGAAATTGTTTTGCTTAATTAGACTAAAGTTAGATGACCATTGTCTTCTAGCTTGAAAATTTTCATTTGAGAAGTATGTGGTCACCCTGATGTATTTGCTCAGTAGGTCAATTGGCACTTAAACTTGTGGTTTGCATAATCTCTTCTTTTGTCTTGACTTTGGACAGGTTCATCACAATATGTTTTGGAGAAGCTCTATTTGAGATGGACGACCTGGGGTCTGATACACCTCTGATAGGAGTGTGTCAAAATCTTTGGTGTTATTTAGGAAATATTCATTTATAATATCCTCTAGTATGGCTTCCATTCCACTGTTCTTCTTCCCCTTCTGAGGTACCTGTAACTCATGTGTCTGAACACTTCATAAAGTCCTATACTTCTGTCAGTGAATGTTCTGTGTCTTTCTTCTTTTTTTCTGACTCTTTAACTATCTGATTTAGCTCAAGAGCTTTGTCCTCTACCTCTGAGAGTCTTTCTTCTGCATGGCCTAATCTGTTATTGATACTTTCTACTGCATCTTTAAGTTCTCTAATTAACTGCTTCAATCCCTTTGGTTTTGCTATATCCTTTCTATATTCTTGATATCATTCATCTCTTATTTGATTCTGTTTTTGGATTTCCTTTTGGTTATTTTTCCACTTTATCAGCAATGTCCTTCATTGTTTTTATCACACATGTTTTAAATTCCCCTTCTGTAATTTCTAAAGTTTCTTTATAAGTGCAATCTTCCTCCATAGCTACTTCATGGTCCCTTGTGGGGGTTGCTCTGGTCCAGTTTTTCATGTTGTCAGATGTTTCTGCTCTTTCTTCCTCATGAATTTTTTTTTTTATCTGTTTCCTTGCCCTAATTTTCTTTTCTCTCCCTCTTGTTCTTTAAGTTATTGCCCATCTGACTTAAAGTGTTGAAGTATCTTTTTGGTATAGGACTGAAAGGATGAGTAGATTGAAGAGCCAGAAGGGGAAAACATGAAAAAAAGGTAAAAGATAAAGGAAAAGGGGTGAGTAAGAGGGAAGATTAACAAAAAGAAGAGAAACACAAAAAGAGGGAGACAGGAGTAATAAAGGTGTACAGTAGGGTATTTTGACCTACATCTCTAAATCTCAACCTCTGGGGTGGCTGGGTTGGGTGGGTCCCTTGATGTCTGCAGCTCTTTATCAGCCTGATGAGACACAGTACCCCACCTCCACCAAATAGAGAAGAAAAATAAAAATACTATAAATTCAACCAAGACAAACCAATAAAAACCTTACAGAATAAAATTTGGGGACAAAACAATTAATAGGGGCAGAAAAAGTAGCAAAAATGAAGTTCTTATTTATTTATTTATTTATTTGTTTGTTTATTTTTTGAGACAGAGCCTCAAGCTGTCACCCTGGGTAGAGTGCCATGGCATCACAGCTCACAGCAACCTCCAGCTCCTGAGCTTAAGCAATTCTCTTGCCTTAGCCTCCCAAGTAGCCGGGACTACAGGTGCCTGCCACAATGCCTGGCTTTTTTTTTTTTTTTTTTTTTTTTGGTTGTAGTTGTCACTGCTGCTTGGCAGGCCTAGGCTGGATTTGAACCCGCCTGCTCTGGTGTATGTGGCCAGTGCCTTAACCGCTTGAGCTACAGGCACCGAGCCTGAAGTTCTTATTATTAAAGAATGCAACAATGAAAAATTACATTTACACTAGACATGACTGAAAATAAAAAGAAAAATTTTGGGAGAAAGTTGAAATAAATTTTAAAAAGTAAAAAAACAAAAACAAAAATATTATCTTGCTGAATATTGCCTGGACAACAGGTGTTCTTCTGGGGTATGAGATCTTAATCACAATGCTAATACAGCTGTATAAGATGAAGCCTGGAGGCCTCTGCTGACTTTTTTGCCCTCAAACCCCACAAAATTGAGAGCCTGAATCTCTCCTTAGCCTGCTTAAAAGACACTTTAAACTGTGACCTTTGGCTAAGTAGAGGCTTTTCTAGGAAAGCATGCATCACTGGGATATCTCCTGAAGTGGCTGTCTGCTTATCAGGTGCACTGAGACTGACCTGGCTCTATGCTCCTGAGGGCAGAGGCTGCAAGGCAGCTCTCCTACTGCTGAACAAGGAAATCTCCCCTCTTCCCTGGTGTCTGAGTCCTGGCCTCTGAGCTGTTCAAAGTCACTAGATCGCTCTCCCAAGGTCTCCCATCTTGGGCCTTGCTCTGGGACCCTGAAGGTGGAGCCTGCAGGGAAGCTTTCCCAGAATAGCTGTGCCCATGGTCCATGGTCCGCAGACAAACTATGAAAGTTCTTTTCTGACCCAGAAGCTCAGTCCTGGACTCCAGACACTGCTCAAAGTCACTTGCACACTCACCCAAGGTCTTCCAAGTTACTCAACCAAGTGCCCAAGTGCCCAATCCACAGGGAAGGCCTACCCTGTCTACAATCTCACTGCTGCTGTAGCTACTACCATGGCAGTCACCAAAGCCTCAGACCAAACATAACCATTTGCCACTTCTGCACTGCTTTTATCCTCTTCCAGGGGTCCATAAGTCTCCTTCTGCCTCCCTGAATTCCCAAAGTGATGTTTCTGGGCAGAGCCCAGAAGCCAGAGGTGCCTGGAGGCTTCTTTTCCCAATCTCTCCATGTCCAGTTGCAAAGAAGCTGTTACTCCACCACCATATTGCTCTGCCCCATATAGTAACTCTTTCCACCATGATGTCTTTAAGTAGAGTTTCCATGCTTTTAGGATGTTCTGCTTCTCCTTCAGGAATTCCTATGATTCATATCTTTGTGTATTTTGTATAGTCCAATATCTCTCTCAGTGACAATTCTTCCTTTACTCTTCTTTACTGCCTGTGTCTTGTCTTCAATTTCTGAGATTCTTTCTTCTCCATGTTCTACTTTATTGCTGAGATTTTGTACTGTGTTTTGAAATTTCTTAATTTTGCCTCTTTTAATTCCTTAAGCTCTACTATATATTTCCTAATTTAGCCCATATAATTGGTGACTTTGTCTTTAATTTCATTGATTTCTTGAAAGAATTTTTGGACTTCTTTTTGGATTTCTTTTTTCTTCTTCTTTTCAATTTCACTCATCTTATTTGCCACCCATATTCTGAATTCAATTTGTTACTTCAAGAATTTCTCTATGGATAGTATTTTCAATTGTATCTCCCTTATAATCTCTTGGGGAAGTTGATCTGCTTCAATTTTTTATGTTTCCAGCATTCTTCTGCTGATTCCTCCCAATATGTGTTTTCTATTTATTTATATATTTATTATACTTTTTAAACTTGAATTTCAGGTAGTCTCTAAATTGTTATTGAGAGATATTCTATAGGGGATCCCTTAGGCAGCTCCAAGGTGGGAGTTGGGGCCTGGAAGGCAGAGCCAGAAATGACTGAGTTGTACAACTATCTACTGCCTACAGTGCCATTCAACTCTGGGGAATTTTAGATGTTGACCCTGGTGGTCTGGTGATGGTGCTGGATGCCCTAAAGTGCAGAGCTCTCCATGGACCTTTTAACACTTGCCAATACCAAGCTGCAGCTCCTTGTTTCTCCAGCTGCTTAGCAGGTATTAGGGCCATTTTGGCTGCCTGTTATAGAACCAGTTGGATTCCTAATTTGAGGGACTGATGACAAGTTCAGAGGGCTCAGGATGTTGAGCTTTTCTGAACCCTTCCAGGACCTGCAAGAACTACACAAGCAGTTGCTTGCTACACAGTTAACCTTCTTAGCAGGAATTTGGAGCTATTTGGCTACTAAAACAGGCTATTAGATGTCCCCATGGTGCGGGGAGTTTACCATGCCCCTTACAAGGCCTGTCAGAGCAAAGAGGCAGCTAGTTTGCTGTTATGCTGATCCACTCAGCAGGATTTTAAGGCTGTTTGGAAATTAAAACTGGCAGGCTGAAATCAGATTCATAGGGCCCAGGATATGGAGCTTACCAGTCCTCTTCACCACTGACTATTTAAATGTGCTGCTGCTTATTCTGTGCCCCTTTTCCACATACAGCTTCCCAGAGCTCCCTTTCACAGCTTCATCCTGTGAGGGTCCATGAGGACTGGCCTCGTTTTCTCTAAGCAGGATGGGTTATGGCTGGGGGCAGGAACTCCACATGAGGCTCCTAGGCCAGGGTAGTGAGCAGAACTGTTCCAGACTGTCCACCCCACCCACAATTAATTCAAAACAGCTGCAACTTTCAAAAAACTGCCAGCTCTGACCGCAACAGATTCAAACCACAAGTTTTGCCAAAGAGTCAGTTCCGCCCACGACAGATTGAAAAAGCCTTGGCTTTCCCCTAAGAGCCTCAGCTGCTACAGATTTTCAATCTGAAAAGCCACAGCTTTTGCCTGCTATTGGGGGAGGAGTACTGTGGCCTGGCATATGCTTCCCAGGATTTCCCTGAAGGAGGTTGCCTGAGATTAGGCCGGCCCTGTCCCTCTCCAAATCTATAGGTGTGGAGCTAGGCAAAGAACCTCTGGGAGAAGCCTGCCATCATAGATAAGCCAAACCGGTTGGAGAAAGATCTCTCTTGCAGGAGGCAGACTTGGACAAGACCCCACCTCACCAATGTTGGTGTAGCTGAATCACAGTTTCCTCCTGAAGCAGGGGGCAGGGCATTCCCAGTTCTCTGGGGCACACGGTACAGAGGTCCCTCTGAGTCCCTATCACATATGGTGGAAAGGCAGAGCATGACTCATTTTGTGGCTCAAAAGCTATGACCCCTGCTGGTTGCCAGTGACAGAGAGGGTGGCTTCTATAACCCTTGTTTCTCTAGTCTCTATGGTGGCTAGGTAGGATCCAAAGCTCCCTCAATTCTCTGTTGAATGCAGATGGGGCAGTCCTTCCAGGTTGTCTGATCCCCATGCATAGGGAAGCAGGCCTCAGCAGGGGTCAATCTGTCTGGTACCAAATGAAAAAAGTCTGTGGCTATAAAACAGCTGGAGCCAAAATTGCTCACTATTCTATCCAGCAGCAGAGGGACCCAGAGGAAGTATACCTAGTTACAGGAAAACTGAGTCTTTGTTTCCTTGTGTCTCTTTCCTACTCAGTGGGAGATCATGTGGTTTGCTGCTGCCAATAGTCCCTGAGTGGGGAAAGGTTCCCCTTTACTTTTCTATTCAGCTCTGGGCTGCTCTAAGCCTGGTCTACTCTGGAAATGTCCTCAGTTCTCTCCCTTCATCCTCATAATTTATCTTAGTAGGGTTCCTGAATGCCTTAGTTTCTACTCCCTGTGATCTACCCTTAAATTTCAACTGCTCTTAGTTCATGTCAGTCTAATTTCCTCCTTCTAGAAGGGATCTTCTGATGAAAATTGCCTCTAGTTAGCTATCTTGCTTCTGATCTCCCATTCTTTGCTTCTTTATCTTTATTTTTTCTTTCTCTACCTCCTTTCCTCCTTGCTTCATTCCTCCTATTCTCTCCTTATATAATATATTTCTTTCTTTTCTCCCTTTCATTCCCTCTCACTTTCTCCTCTTCCTTCAATCTTTTCATTCTTTCTTCTTTTCATTCAATTATACCAAAATTTGGAAAGCCTAGGTACTATCTCAGAGAGTGAAGATACAAAGACAGTGAGGCCACTGTTTGCCCTCAGGGAGCTTCTAATATTTTCAGAGAGTCTGATATCTAAAGCTTAGCTTTCCATTTGTGTTTTGGAATCTACCTCTTTCATTATCCCAGAGGCCTTACTCTAGTAGTTACTCTTTTTCTTCAATGTCTCCAAACTCTCTCACTATAGACACCCATTTTTTTATTAAGTCATTCATACATAGATCATAAATACATTTATGCCATTAGAGGATTCAATGTGGTGATTATTTGTACAAATTGTAATGCTTACATCCTACTAAGCAACGTAGCCTTCACCACTTTTATCCAATTACAAGATTAAGACATTCATGCTCTACACCTGATAAACCCAACTTGTACTTGCAGTATGTTCCATAGGTATGATCCGCCTACCAACACTCACTCTATTGTCCCACCCCCTCCCTTCCCTTCACCCTCCCCTTCATTCCTTCATTCTTAGGCTATAGTTGTGTTTCATTTTTCACAGGCATGTGTGAGTGATTGCAAATTGGTTTCACAGTAGTACTGAGTACATTGGATATTTTTTCCATTCCTGACATACTTTATTTTATTTTTTTTTAATTGAATGGTAACTGTGTACATTGATGCACTTTGGGGGTACAGTGTGGTGTTTTCATACACAATCCAAGACACTTCCATCAAACTGGTTAACATAGCCTTCATGTAACTTTCTTAGTTATTATGTCAAAACATTCATATTCTACTCA
>NW_003852601.1:665953-678211 GCF_000181295.1 Otolemur garnettii | reverse complement strand
ATTTATTAATCCATTCATGGGTCGATGGGCACTTGGGCTTCTTGCATGACTTGGCAATAATGAATTGAGCTGCAATGAACAATCTGGTGCAAATATCTTTACTGCCAAATGATTTTTGGTCCTTTGGATATATACCTAGAAGAGGAATTGCCGGATGAAACGGCAGGTCTATATTTAAATCCCTGACTATCTAAAGCATGATAATCTTCTGTTTTTATTTTTATTTTTTTTATTAAATCATAGCTGTGTACATTAATGCAATCATGGGGTACAATGTGCTGGTTTTATATACAATTTAAGTATTTTCATCAAACTTATTAACATAATCTTCACCACATTCTCTTAGTTATTGTGTTAAGACATTTATATTCTACACTTAGTAAATTTAACATGTACCCTTGTAAAATGCACTGTTGGTGTAGTCCCACCAATTACCCTCCCTCCCCCCATCCTTCCCCTTTCCCTCCCCTCCCTCTCTCCTTTACCCTTCTTCTTGGACTATAATTTGGTTATAGCTTTCATATGAAAGCATAAATTGGTTTCATAGTAGGGCTGAGTACATTGGACACTTTTTTGTCCATTCTTGAGATACTTTGCTAAGAAGAATATGTTATAGACTTCCATTTTTAAAAGTTCCTCTATCTTAAGTCCCACACCAGCTATTACCCTCTTTCTTCTTCTTTACAGCTAAACTTCATGAAGGAGTTGACTACAATCTCTATTTTCTCACCTCTCATTCACTTTTTAACACACTCTTGATTGGTGTCACCCCACACCATTCCATTGAAACTACCCTTGCTAATATGAAAAATGACTTTTTTCTCAGAGTAGGAAATGGACTTCATTCATCTTTTTCAAGTGGTTTTTCAGTACCTAGAACAGTGATACTGAAGTGGTACTGATCCCGGTACAAAGTAGATACTGAATAAATATTTGTGGAATGCATGAGTGCTCTTTTCAGCCCTTATTTTGCCAAATTTTTACATGATATGAACACTTGACCTTGCAACATTTCCTTTCATTGACTTCTGTGTCACCATGCTCAGTAGAGCTTTCTCTTATCTCTCTGGGTTTTCCTTCCAATGTCTAATACTAGTGTCCTCTCTTTTACTAGATTTATAATGGACACCTTATGCTCTGCCTTGTCAGTTCTTCTGTTCTGACTTCATACATGGCTATGGCTTTTACATGATGATGCTTTTATAATCCATTCCAAAAACGTAGACATTTCTCTTAAGTTATGAATCAATATATCTACCCCTTCTACTATACATCACCACCACTGAAAGTCCTACAGTCACCTCAAACTCAACACATTCTAAATGTAACTCTTACAATTCATCACCCACCCTTCTGAATAAATCTGTTTCTTCTGTAATGTCTAGTCTACTAAATTCCACCTCTATTCTCCCATTTGCTCAAGGCAGAAACCTAGATATTCATTGCACTTAAAATTAAGTTCAAACTTGACAAAAACTACCCCAGCCAGGAGACCATGGCCAACATCAACAATGATGAATAATATTGATATTGTAATTGTATGTATCTTTCATATGATGTGTTGATAATAGCACTTTACATCAGTCATCTTCCTTCTCCAAACCCATAACTCCTGTCTAATTATGATAATGACATTGAACAAATTCCAATAAAGAGGCTACAAATTATCTTAGCAGCATTTCTTAAAACTGTCAAGTTCATCAAAACATGTCTGAGAGAACTGTCACAGCCAAGAAGAGTCTAAGGAAATAACAACTAAATATCTCTGGCTTCTGGACCTAGAATATTGTCCTTGCCCCCTTTTATCCAGAAAACTCACACTCATTTTTCAGGCCTATGTTTGAATGTCACCTCTTCAGGGAAGTTTTTCTTTACTCCACAGAGTAAGTTAAATCTCCTCATTCTTTGTTCCTATAGTATCATATGCTTCTTCTCACAGAGGTTAATTAATTCCTATAGGAATTTGAGCACATTCTCTCTCTCTCTCTCTCTCTCTATATATATATATATATATATATATGACTATAAATGACTTTCATATATATATATATATATATATATGACTATAAATGACTTGCAAATCTATCTCCAGCACCTACAGTGGAGCCTGGAAAACTGAAGTATGGGCCAAATCAGCCCACTATGTTTTGGAAAGAGTTTTATTGGAACACAAACATGCCTATTCATTTATGTATTGTCTAAGGCTACCTTCACACTATAATAAAATTGCATACTTTAAACAGAGTCCCCAAATTCTAAAATCTGTACCGTGTACCTCTTTACAGAAAACACTTGGCCATCACTGGCCTAGAATAGCACTTAGCACACATAGAACCCTCAAAAATATTTGTCAATTAGTAAAGTTACCTCAAACACATTTGTTGAGTCTTATGATTATTTGTAATCAATTATGAGTTGTTTCTGGTAGAGTTTACTATTCCTTCAGCTCAAGAGGGATTTCTTCAACAGTAGGACTTTTCTTTTTCTGTTTGTATTCCTCTCAAAAAGAAACACATACCTCCTTAGCTCTGCTCCACTAACAGGACTGTTGTCATAGTGTCTTCTTCCACTCTCCTTGCCTTCTATAAAAGCAGTCCATTCACCAGCATGTGAGATGAGTAAGATTAAATGCTTTTGCTATTTCTCCTCAGGAGAAAAATCCAAACATATTTACACTGTGGAAAAGCTACCTATGTGGAAATATCTGCCATCAGAGCTTATACTGGATCCCTCAAAATACAGTACTCTCGAGATGGAAACAAACTGATAGAAAATTGCTTGAAGAGAAAGGTAGCCTGACATAGAAGAACTTGGTCTGAACTGAGAGAGAGAAAACTTGGGTCTGATGCCTATTTGATCACTAACTAGATGTTTGATGCCAGGAAGGTCACCTGAACTTTCTGAGCTTCAGTTTTTCCACCTGTGAAATAAGGGATAGGACTTAATTTGTGATTCTTTCATGATAGCTATGTTGTACTAAAGAAACTTTCAAGGTCTACTTCTGAAAAGCCTAATTGCAGCTCAGGATAATGATGGGGCTCAACTCATGGAACCACAAACTCCTTTGTGCAGCCCATATATGTCTCTTATTAATTAAAATGGGAACAAAAGTTAGTTATTACTTAATACAGGCATCGTCAAACTATGGCCCACGGGCCACATGAGTCCCGCCTAGGACATTTATCCAGCCCGTCGGGTGTTTTTGCCACTACTGCCTGTCCTGCTTAGCAGCTGACTCATCCTGGGGCCCTCAGTCTGGCCCTCCAGTGGTCTAAGGGACAGTGAACTTGTCCTCTGTTTAAAAAGTATGAGGACCCCTGGCTTAATAAATGCTGTCTATCAAAAAGACAAATTATCTCAAAAGAAAAGAGAAAAACTAATTCAAAAAGGTAGTAAGAATGTTGGAAAATTATGGAAGTAGGTTGTCTCAAAGGTCCCTTTTAGCCTTGAAATTCCACTGTCCTATGATCTCAGCTTATCAAATATCTGAGAGCTCAAACAAACTAGACTTTCAAAGGGCAAAAAAAATCCAGTCAGCAATTTGTGTAAGTAGAAAGAAAGAAAGCCTTTAAAGTCAGAAGCACCAGAATTTAAACCCCAGATTTGTCACTTCTCTGTGACCAAGGTGAGGTCATTTAATCTTTATGGGCCTTAATTTCTTCAGTCGTAAAACAGAGTTAATAATTCCTACCCCATAGGTTTGACATAAAGACTAAAAGAGATAAATTAGGTAAAGCAACTGGCACATAGTACACACTCAGACTCTTGGACAATATCAGAACTACCCCATCTTCCTCTCCACTTCCTTTTTTCCCATGGGACATCTCACACTTAACCCCTTTCACAACCTGCTTGAACATTAGCAAAGTTCCTGTACAGAGGGCTCCTCTCTTTTCCATAGTCTACTTCTTTTCCCCTAATATCTGTAAAATAATTCTACTTGGCCAGTGGCAGATAGAACAAGAGAGTTTGGGGCCCATTCAGCAGGCCAAATTCTTAGTCTCATTTCTGACAGGCTTTATCTATTTTCATGTACCTCATCTTGACATTAGTGCCAGCATATAATGCCATGGGAAAGGGCAGAAGAGAAACTGAAGTTCCTTAGGATTCTTTGGTTCTAACTTCTAAATCTTAATAATTTAAAACAAGCAGCTCTTTGACTCATAGAACATTATTGCTAGGAAAACACTGAAAATCACGTCTTTGAATTCAGCCTGCTCACCCTCAATAAGCACACAAGTTAAGATTTCACAGAGACGGGAATGGACTCATATGGGCTTCCCAACTCCTGGGTTAATGCCCTTTCCCATGGGCATTTGAAGGGTTAATGTATTTAAAATTTGAAAGAAAGAGAGAGAGAGATTGAGATTGAAGGTTTTGTGAACATTCCAGGAAAATGTATTACACACGCAGCTACTCAGGGTTTCATGTTTATCTATCTGAGATATTGGTATCTGCTCCAGCAAGGAAGGATGCTAATATATTTAAAAGCTGTGATGACGCATTACCAGCACAATGTATTGCCAAGACCAATTTTATTTTACAAGAAATTATGTAAAGTTCAACAAGACCTTACTCCATGGAGCTATGAGTATCTGAGAGTACTAAAAATACTAACAATACTTAGAATTTTTTTCTAGACACTTGATGGTCAATTCAAATTACTAGATTTTTATTTTCTTTCTTTCATTTGGCCACTCCTCTCCATTTTCTTTTCTCTTTTCATTTGCATTTTTCTTTCTTATATATTTTTCCTTGTATTAAGTCATACATATGTAGATCATGAATACATTTATGACTTTGTGGCATTAAATGTGCTGGGTTTTTTGTACAAATTGGAGTACTTACATGCAACTAATTAGCATAGCTTTCACTTCGTTTACTTAATCAATGTGTTAAGACATTTGTGTTCTATACTTGATAGATTTGACTTGTACCCTTGAAATATTCTCCATAGGTGTGGTCCCACCATTTACCCTCCCTCTATCAAACCACTCTCTTCCCTCCCATCTTCCTCCCTTTCCCTACCTCATCCTGGGCTATAGTTGTGATTCATTGTTCATATGAAACTGTGAGTTATTATAAATTGGTTTCATAATAGTACTGAGTACATTGGATATTTTTTCTTTCGTTCTGAAGATACTTTACTAAGAAGAATATTTTCCAGCTCCATCCATGTAAACATAAAAGAGGTAAAGTCTCCATCTTTTTTAAGAATGCATAGTATTCCATGATATAAATATACCACAATTTATTAATCCATTCATGGGTTGATGGGCACTTCGGCTTCTTCCGTGACTTGGCAATTATGAATTGAGCTGCAAATAACAATCTGGTGCAAATATCTTTGTTACAAAGTGATTTTTGGTCTTTTGGATATATACCTAGTAGAGGAATTGTAGGATCAAGCAGCAGGTCTACATTTAGACCACTGAGTATTCTCCAAACTTCCTTCCAAAAGGAACGTACTAGCTTGCATTCCCACAAGCAGTGCAGAAGTGTTCCCTTTTCTCCACATCCATGCCAACATCTATAGTTTTCAGATTTTGTGATGTGGGCTACTCTTACTGGAGTTTTCCTCAAATTCTCATTCCCATTTTCTCTACTTTCTTTCTGGTTTCTTTTTTAGTCTTCATATCTCTTATCTTATCCTCCTCTTATGTCTCCTCCCTTTCTTTTTTATCCTCCTCACCTTCTGTACTTTCTCTTTCTCCCTTATTAACTTTCCCTCATCTCCTCTCTGTTCTTTACTCTCTTCTGTCTTGCTCCATTTTATCTCCAGTTGTTGTTTCTTCCTTATGCAATTCCTGGTAATGTGATTTTTTATTTTTTAAAAAGATCTTAATTATGACCACTTTCCCTTTTCTAATAGAGTTGAAACTCCAACCAGACATATAGAAATAGATTTTACATTGCACAAACAGATTTAATTGAGAATCCTTCCCAGATATGCCTTGCCAACTCCCAGTCAGTTCACTTGTACTTGCGATCTCCTTGTGAACATGTCCTTTCTTTCTCTCTCACTTCTTGGCTACTGTTATAACCAAATGCTGTAGTCAGGAGCTAGATGTCTGTGAGTTCTGTACAAACTTAATATTCAAGTCCCTTCTGCAAAGAGACTTATAGGCCATGACAGATAACATTTGATATAAACAGATGAAAGAATATAAAATGTTGAAACATCAGAGTAAGAGATTACCAAGTCTACAGCTCACATGTTATGTTGCTAGAAACTAGAACCTTAAGAGGGAAAGTACCCTACAGCTAGTCAGGGGACATATCAGTAGGCTTCATTGTGGACATCTGCAAACATTAGCCTTGTACTGGTCACTCCTTCCTTGGAAATGGGCTGGGGCTCATTTGTTTCTGTAATACTAACATCTAGTATAGGATTTTCTCTACTAAGTAAATGAATGATGGGCATCCAAGTTAGAACAGCATCTTACATTATGACTCCACAAAACTCTTTTTGTTCAATTGTACAATGAGGTTAACAGCAGTAGCTCTCTCATAAGGTTAATGTGAGGATTAATTAAGATAACCTATGTAAAGCACTCAGAACAGTGCCTGGAACACACAATAAAAATTTTGGGTAATCTTTACCTGCTGTTGCTGTTAACGTATATAGTCTGAGAAATTGTAGCTGAAGTGCAGTTTTTATGAGTAACTCAAAGATCATAGGGTATATGGGTGAATGAATGATACACCTGTCTTTACCATGACCCTACTCTAAAGGAAGGCTTCTGAACTTCAACAACATTGACATTTTGTTTGGACAATTCTTTATAGGCTATTTAGTAGCATTCTTGCTCTCTACTCACTACATGTTAAAATTAATAGCACCTGTCTAAGTATAATATCCAAAAATCTCACCATTATTGCCAAATGTTCCCAGTGGGAAATATAAAATTGCCTCCATTTAGAACCATTGACTTCTATGAACATCAAAGTACAATGCAAGGTGCTAGCCATTTGAACTTATAAGAGGCCCAGGTGGGCTCGGCGCCTATAGCTCAACCGGCTAAGGCGCCAGCCACGTACACCTAAGGTGGCGGGTTCGAATCCCCAGCCCGGACCCGCCAAAACAACAATGATGGCTGCAACCAAAAAATAGCCGGGCGTTGTGGCGGGCGCCTGTGGTCCCAGCTACTTGGGAGGCGGAGGCAGGAGACTAGCTTGAGCCCAGGAGTTGGAGGTTGCTGTGAGCTGTAATGCCACGGCACTCTACCCAGGGGGACAGCTTGAGGCTCTGTCTCAAAAAAAAAAAAAAAAAAAAAAAAAAAAAAAAAAAAGAGGCCCAGGTGAACTTATATCTTCAATTAGTTGCCACTTGTTCAGTGTAATTAGGAGCATGGTATCAGTAAGTCTATATCTTTAATCTTAATTGAAATTTATTTTTTTATACTTACCTGGATGGGGAGACATCATGATCACAAAGATGATATCCCAGGGCAAGACTTATCCATTGCACTCTGGATGTGCTGACCCCTGTGATTTCCCCAAACATAGGAAACTAGATTGCATAATTTGTGGTAGTGGGGGACTATGTTCGCACTTTCCACTAAAGTATATAAAAAAAATAAATTTATTTATTTTTAAATTATTTTTTATTAAATCACAACTGTATACACTCATGGGGTATAGTGTGATGATTTGATATACAATGTGGAATGCTTAAATCAAATTAATTAACATAACTATCACCTCACATATTTCTTGTGTTAAGATATTTATAATATACTCTTAGTTGTTTTGAAATGTACCCTTGCATTGTGCACTTTAGGTGAGATCCCACCAAATACTCTCCCTCCACTCACCCACATTCCCTCCCCTCTCTCTCCTCTCCCCTCCTTCTTTCTGGACTATAGTTGTCCAGAAAACTAGTTGGACTATAGTTGGACTATAGTTGTGTTTTATCATTTGTATTAATGTGTAAGTGATTATATATTGGTTTCATAATAGTATAGAGTACATTGGATACTTTGTTTTCCATTATTGAGATACTTTACTAAGAATAATATGTTTCTGCTCCATCCAGATAAACATAAAAGATATAAAGTCTCCATATTTTTTATGGCAGCATAGTATTCCACAGTATACATTTGCCATAATTTGTTAATCTGATCATGAGTTGATGGGCATTTTGACTACATCTGCCATTTCAATTGGGCTTCAATTAACATTCTGGTGAAAAATTCTTTGTTGTAAAATAATTTTTGTTCATCTGGGTAAATAACTAGTAATGGAATTGCAGGATCAAATGGTAGGTCAACTTTTAGTTCCTTCATAATTCTCCATATGTCTTTCAAAAAGGCTGTGTTAGTTTGCAATCCTTCCAGCAGTGTGGATGTGTTCCCTTCTCTAGCAATCCATGCCAACATCTTCAGTTTTGAGATTTTTTATGTGGGCTAATCTTACAGGAGTTAGGTGACATCTCAAAGTGGTTTTGATTCACATTTCTCTGATGATTAAAAGTGATGAGCATTTCTTCATGTGTTTGTTGTCTTCTTCAGAGAAGTTTCTGTTCAATTCTCTTGCCCACAAAGAAATTCGGTTATTTGTATTTTTCTTAATGATGAATTTAAGTTTCCTGTAGATTCTAGTTATTAGGCCTTCGTTGGAAACATAACCTGCAAAAATATTCTCCCATTTTGAAGGCTGTCTGTTTGCTTTTCTTGCAGTACCCTTAGCTGTGCAGAAGCTTTTTAACTTGATCAAATCTCAGTAATATATTTTTAGTGTTGCTTCAGTTGTTGGGGGGCAGGGGGGACATCCCCTCCTCATAAAATATTTTCCCAGGAAATGTAAAGTTAGAAATGGCAAGAGACAAAGACATAAGATACACAGAATAGAATTTTCAAAAGCGGGAGCACAGAGGACCGCTGCTAGATTGTGAGGTTTACAACACACTGGCACCAAGTGTTTGATCCACTCAGGTTTTTTTTTTCTTTTTTTTTTTTAGGCAATCTTGCTGGGTCACCCTAGGTAGAGTGCCATGGCATCATAGCTCCCAGCACTCTCAAACTCTTGGGCTTAAGCAATTCTCTTGCCTCAGCCTTCCAAGTAGCTGGGACTACAGGTACCCGCCACAATGCCCAGCTATTTTTAGTTTGGGTTGAGGTTGTCATTGTTGTTTGGCAGGCCCTGGCTGAATTCGAACCTGCCAGCTCCAGTGTATGTGGCTGACACCATAGCTGCTGAGCTACAGGCTCTGAGCCATCCACTCAGGTTTTATTGAAGGCTGTTTCCTCAGTAGCCCAGATAGTAAGCTGAGGAAGGAACAAAGACAGCTCAGCAGTTTCTCTGAGCAAGCATGTATGTTCCTATTGTTTCTATAATCATTAACTTTAAGGGTATGAACAGCCTTGAGAAATTTGAAACCTGAGCCTTGGGTGGGAGCAACCTCCTGTCTGTCATCACACACACAGATACCTAGGGGGATTATTAATCCTCACTAGTTCACGGTGGAGTAAAATGCCACCAGCATCAATTTTCTCTGAAGAATTGGTGTGACAGAGGAATTTTCCTCTGATCTTCACCACAGCGGGTCTTCCTATCTCATAAGGGATATGAGCTCTCCTACCCATATTTCAGTGCTCAGGCTGTTCACTTGATATCTGCCCTGGCCAAATACAAATCTTCACTAGGCAAAGGATGGCCTAGTTAATGTTTATTTCCAGGCCTTGAACACAGCTTCCTCAGGGGACATTGTTCATTCAGAGTGTTCAGAGACTCAGCAGGGGAGTTTGCAAGCTGTATCCTCTATAGGCCAGGCTTCCAGGAAACTGCTTTGATAATAAATTTAGTGACTGTTGGCTCACACCTGTAATCCTGCACTCTTAGAAGCTGAGACGGGTGGATTGCCCAGAACTCACAGGTTTGAGACCACCCTGAGCAAGAGTGAGACCTCCATCTCTAAAAATAGCCAGATGTTGTGATGACTACCTTTATTCTCAGCTACTTGGGAGGCTGAAGTAAAATAATTACTTGTGCTCAAGAGTTGGAGGTTGCTGTGAGCTATTACGTCAAGGCACTCTACTGAGGGTGACAAAGTGAGACTCTGTCTCAAAAAAAAAAAAAAAGGAGAGATTTAGTAGCAACTAGTTTAAAGGTAAACCAGCTGACTTAATTTTTTTTTTATTTTTGCCTTATTCTAGGGGTGTTTTCCCTTGTTAAGATTGTGGTCTTAAGTCCCCAACCTCTCTGCTGGCACTACAGTAAAAGGAATAGATTTCTGGAATACATTTTCAGCTTTAATGTTGTTGGTATATATAAAAGTTACTGATTTGTAACTATTGATTTTGTATCCTGAGACACTGCTATATTCCTTGATCACTTCTAAGAATTTTATAGTTGAGTCCCTGGGTTTTTCCAAGTATAGGATCATGTCATCTGCAAAGAGTGAGAATTTGACTTCTTCTGACCCCATTTGAATACACTCGAGCCCCTTCTCTTGCCTGATAATGATGGCTAGGACTTCCATTACTATGTTGTATAGCAGCAGAGACAATATGCATCCTTGTCGATTTCCAGATCTGAGTGGAAACATTTTGAATTTTACTCCATTCAGTATGACATTGGCTGTGCATTTGCTGTAGATGGCCTCTGTCAGTTTAAGAAATGTCCCATATTAGCCTATTTTCTGGAATGTTCTGATCGTGAAAGGATGCTGGATATTATCAAAAGCTTTTTCTGCACTAATTGAGATAATCATATGGCCTTTGTTTTTTACTTTATTTATGTGATGTATTCTATTTATAGATTTATATATGTTGAACCAAGCTTGTAAACCTGGGATACAGCCAACTTGATCATGGCGTATAATTTTTTTGATGTGTGTTGAATTCTGTTTGTTAGGATCATATTGAATATTTTTGCATTGATATTCATTCATGATATTGGTCTATACTTTTCTTTCTTTTTTTTTTTGGCCTGGGTTGGGTTTTAACCCACCACCTCAGGCATATGGGGCTGGTGCCCTACTCCTTTGAGCCACAGGAGCTGCCCCACTTTTCTTTCTTTGTTGGGTCCTTTCTTGGTGTTGGGATCAAGGTGATATTTTCTTC
The DNA here is from genome assembly GCF_000181295.1 of Otolemur garnettii. Taxonomy (NCBI): domain Eukaryota; kingdom Metazoa; phylum Chordata; class Mammalia; order Primates; family Galagidae; genus Otolemur; species Otolemur garnettii. The sequence continues at coordinate 667,145 of NW_003852601.1, read as the reverse complement.
ATAGAATGTGTTGGGGAGGATTCCTTCTTTTTGTATGTTTTGGAAATATACTTATCTTTTTGTATGTTTATGTAATATAGGTACTAGTTCCACTTTGGAAGTTTGGTAGAATTCTGATATGAAGTCATCTGGTCCTGGATTTTCTGCTTGTTGGGGGATTTCCTATAGTTGATGCTATTTCAGTGCTTGATATGGGTCTATTTAAAATTTCTAATTTTTCTGGTTGAATCTAAGAAGGGGGCATGCTTCCAGATATTGGTCCATTTCCTCCAGATTTTCATATTTCTGAGAATAGAGGTTTTTGTAGTAATCATTGAGGACTTTTTAAAATGTCTGTGGTATGTGTTGTTATTTCTTCTTTATCATTTCTGATTGATGTTATTAGAGATTTTACTTTTCTGTTTCTGGTCAGGCTAGTGAAGGATTTATCAATTTTATTAATCTTTTCCAAAAATCTACTTTTTGTTTCTTTGGTCTTCTGAATTATACTTTGTTTTCAATTTCATTTAATTCTACTCTAATTCCAGTTAGTTCTGGAATTTCTTCTGCTGAGTTTGAGGTTGGATTGTTCTTCCTTTTCCAGTTGCTTGAGATGACCCATTAGATTGTTGACCTTCTTTCTTTCTGTTTTCTTGATGAAGGCTTCCAATAGTATAAAGTTCCCTCTTAAGATTGCCTTTGCAGTATCCCATAGGTGTTGATAAATTGTGTCTTCATTACCATTTTGTTTCAAAAGTTTGATGATTTTCTTCTTAATATCATCTTTGACCTAGCTTACATTCAGTCTAAAGATATTTAGTTTCCATGACTTTGTTTGAGTATAAATATTTCTGTTGCTGTTGAGTTCAACTTTTATTCTGTGATGGTCTGAGATAATACAAGGAATAATTTTTATTCTTTTAACTTTGTTTAGGTTAGACTTGTGTACTAAGATATGATTAATTATGGAAGATGATCCATGAGCTGATGAGAAGAATATTTATTCAGTTTTAATAGAATGAAATTTTCTTTAGATGTCTATTAAGTCCATTTGCTTTAGGGTCGCGTTTTAGTCCATTATTGCTTTGTTTATTTTTATCTTTGAGGATCTATCCAGAACTGAGAAAGAGGTGTTAAAATTTCTAATATTATAATGCAGGAAGATATCAAATTGTTCATATCCATTAGGGTTTTTTTTTTCTTTTTTTTTTTT
>NW_003852601.1:633144-651628 GCF_000181295.1 Otolemur garnettii | reverse complement strand
CAGGGTTGCTACCAGTCGGCCATCTTCCCAGAATTCCTCCATTAGGGTTTGATTTATAAATTGGGGAACATTCTGATAGGGTACATAAATGTTAATTATTGAAATCTGTTCATGTTGAGTGTTTCCCTTGACAAATATGTAGTGTCTTATTTTGTCGTTTTTTATCTTTGTTGGTTTAAATCCTATTGTATTTGCAAATATAATTTCAACCACTTCTTTTTTTTCTTATTTCCATTTGTCTGTATTCTCCATCACTTTACTCTGAATCTTTTTTTTCCTATGAGGTAAGATGAATCTCTTGTAGGAACAGATACCTGACCTGAGTTTTTGTATCCTGTCAATCAACCTGTGTCTCATTAGAGGAAAATTTAAACCATTAACATTAATTGAGAGAATTGATAGGTATGGTAGTGTTTTGGCCATCATGTTTTTCAAAGGTCTAGTGTATAATGTTTAATTATTTCCCCATTTTGGAGGAAAGATTTTGTTTGATAAATTCTGGGTGAGTTTACTTTGGTGATAGACCATTGTTCTGGTCATTATGGAAAATGGGTCTGAGTATTTCCTGGAGAGCTGAGTTAGTTATGGCAAATTTGATCAACATCTGTACGTCAGTAAATTCTTTGATTTCTCTATCACAAGTGAAACTCAGTTTACCTAGATACATGTTCCTTGGCTCAAAGTTGCTTTACTTAACCATGCTCTTCTGACTTGAAAAGTTTCAGCTGAAAGATCTCCAGTCATTCTAATATTTCTCCTTTGTAGTTAATACTTTTCTTATGTCTGGCTTCCTACAGTATTTTCTCCTTTATACTAAATTTGGCAAAATTAATTACAATATCTAGGAGATACGTTATTTGGATTGAGTCTTGCTGGAGTTCTGAAACTATCTACTATCTGAATTTCTGTATCTCTTGCAATATTTGGGAAATTCTCCTCCATAATACCTTGGTGTAGAACATCTATGCCTTTAGGATCATCCTCTTCTTCTTCAGGAATTCCTATAAGTCAAGATGTTTTATCTTTTGGAATGTTACTACAACTCCCTCAGGGAATGTTCTGTTCTTGTTTTCCATTTTTTCTGATTCCTTGAACACTTGGGATCATTCAAAAGCCTTGTCTTCAATTACTGAGGTCCTTTCTTTTTCCTGCTCAATTCTATTACTGAGGTATTTGACAGTATTATGAAGCTCCTCTAATAACTTTAACTTCCTTGAGCTCTACTATATCTTTTCTCATTATCTCCATATCCTTGGTGACTTTGCCTTTGACTTCATTAATTTCTTCAGACAACTTTTGAACAACTCTTTCTATTTCCATTTTTCTCTATTCTATTCATCTTATTTTCCATTCATATTCTGAATTTTATTTCTGATAATTCAGCCATTTGTCTATAAATGGGCATCTTCTGTTGTATATCCTTTGTCATTCCTTGGGGAGTCGATCTACTCTGATTTTTAATGTTGCCAGATTTCTTCCGCTGGTTCTGCCCCATAAGTATTTTCCAAAATTTAGCAATTAAAACTGATAGGGTGAGATTGGATTGAGGGTCCCAGGAAGTGGAGTTAACCAGCCCTTTACCAATGAGCTGGGGCTTGTGATTATGGCTTTTCCCCTACAGTCCTACAGGGGTCTCTTTCAGAGCTGCAGCCAAAGACTCTGAGGACATGCTTGGTGAGATAGCACAAGCTGGCTCTTACTTTAAGTAAACCAGCCTCTACTCAGTCCTAATGAGACATAGTATTAGGCTGAAATCTCAGCTGGGGTGAGATACAATCAACTTCTGCACCCCACCCCTCATAAGAGAGTGTTTTCCCACTACAAAACAACTGTAGCTCAACCTCAAAGGGTCCCTGGGTGGATAGCCCAGCTGGAGAGTTCTAATTAGATTGTCCTAGGCAATGCAATCACTGTTTACACGGAAATTTCAAGAAGTAGACAGAGGGCCCAATAGTAGAAATTCATAGTCAGTTCTACATCCCAAACCTGAAAGGATGGAGCCTGGATCTCTCTAGTGAGCCACTGAGTCAGAAAAGATTACCTACCACACACCGTCATGGCACATCTCTCTCTTCCACATGTCCTTCTCTTTCCGCACACCCCAAATTCCACTCAAGTCATTCCATACTGCTGTCCAGTCGCCCCTACAATGCCCAGGCCTCTCAGGGAATTGCCAACACTCCGGCCTCTGCAGGGAACAGAGTTTCAAACCACCAGGCGAGAGGGTAAGGGTGGACTAGAAATTCAGAATTGTGGGAAAAGTATTTGTTCAATTTTATACCAGGCAGGATAATGCCTAGGTTCACAAGTGGGACCTCCCTGGAGAAGAAGACCTAGTGTTTAGCAGCTCCCTCCCATGGGATAAAATGAGAGGTCTTTTGTTCCCTGCTCACATGCAGAGAGTTCACATTGAGCCTCTCAGACTTGACAATGGGCTTCGTACCTGGAATTTGTTTTCCTAGATCCTTTCTTGGATCAGCAGTGATGATATACACTTGTCTGTCTTCTTTCTTAGCCTAGTTCCCCACCCTCAGCTTCACTGAGTCCACTTCTGTCCAATATCTCTCCTTCTGGACAGCAAATTCCTGTGAAAGCCACCTCAAACAGCCATATTCCTCCCTCCCTATCTTTTATTTGGAACTTAGGAAGTCCTGGAATATCTTGCAAACTGATCTGTGAGAGGAGTATGTGATGGAGGACCAAAAAGCCTCCTTAGATGAGAATCCTCCTTTTTCATTTTGAAGAAAGAAATGGGCGGATTTGAAGAGCTTGTGAAAGTGTTCTTTTGAAGAAAACATAATTATTAAGAACTCAACTAGTGCTGATTAGGAATATCTCTGATAAGGCAAAATTCAAATAAAGAAAGGCAGTTTACTCTTACTTGACATAGGTCATGTGATAACCTTGGGATAATGAAGACTCCAGTAGTCTTACAATAACGGAAATTTCAGGACTAGGCAGAACAGAGGTGGAAAAGAGAAAAAGAAGGAACAAATACAAGTAAGAAATGTGAAGTTCCTGGAAATATTTAAAGGATAGGCTTCCAAGCAAGTCTTTAATTAGTTATGTAGGTTTAAGAACCAATGAAATTTACAATATTACTATATTGTTAATGTGCTCATATTTGATACCACAAGTTGGTAAAGCCTAAAGAAATCCATGACTGTGCAGATATTGGTCAGTAAATATTTGTTGAATGAAGTGTTGATCAAGTGATTGTGTCTCTAGATGATGATCTTAAGAACAAATCAATGTCAGTACTTGAGAATTAAGAGACTTTGCTTCCAATTCTCTGTTAGACTGCATGTAATTAATATCCCTTCACTTGGCCTCAGCAGCCTCATATTTAAAATAAAGAGTTTTGATATGTTTAAGTTTCCTTCCAATCCTGACATTCTATACATAAATGATTTTACACACAGTTTTGAATCAAGGAAAACATTCATTTCTCTTCTAAAACCTTTTCAGTCTGCCAAACATGGTGAAGCACAGACTGGTCCTTGGAACATCTCTATGTCCCTGCTTCACAGCCTGAGGAAAGGAAATATGCTATATTCTATAGCATATTCTGGCTTTGTTCTAATCTAATCTTAGAGACAAAATAACTCCAGATCTTTTATTTAACATATTGGTTATAACTGAGCACTCCCTCCTATTGCTGCTTAAAGACTGTCAAGTCTCATTTAACCTCCGTTGTAAGTCCTTCATGTGACTGGAAAGAGTTTCCCAGGTCTTTTATAAGCTTTCTCTTTTATCAGGTCAAATACATAAATATGTGGTCTTTCTATAACTCATTTTAACAGCATTTTATTTGTATTTATTTTTATCCCCAAACACTTTTCATTACTCAGCTAGAAACCAACTAGAAATTTAATATGGTATGAAAATCCTGTCTCTATCCCCAATTTTCTGTGTTGTGTTGGGCAGGCCATGATTTCCTGAAGTGAAAAGTGGGGCTAATAATCCCTCTCTGTCTATAGATTAGAAGATATATTTGCCTATTGGAAATACTCAGAATAGTGGAACAATTTTCTAAATTATGATGTTGGAAGAATTATAGAGGCTCAGACAATTTGCTATTTCCAGGAACTGACCATATTCTCCCAACAATAATAAAATGAACTTGAAATAGAGAAACAAACTGTGGTCCATCCATACAATGGAGTACTAATCAAAAGTAAATGAATATCAAATGCATTTCACTAAATGCAAAATGTCAAATCCAAGAGGCTACTTATTGGAAGATTCCATTACATGGCATTCTAGAAAAGGTAAAATTATAGAAATTAAAAATAGACCAGTGGTTACCAGAAGGTAGGGGTGGAAGAAGGAATTGAATTCAAAGCTGAAACATGAGAGAATTTGTAGTGATGGGACTGTTCTGTAAGGAACTATGATAGTAGATACCTGGCTCCATGCAATTACAAAAACCCACGGAATTGAGGCTCCTAAAGAACATTTATTAAATTGTAAAGGGTGTAAAATAGAACATTAACAATGAAGAAACCTAACAGACACTACCTTAACCTAGTGATCAAGTGATTAACCAATAAGACAACCAATAAAATGGCATATCAGCATAATATTTCTCTTTGTAAGAGTCCCTGCAAAAGATCCATTATCTCTGTAGCTTTATTCTTTAAAATCTAATCTAATATTAAGAAAACATCAGGAAAACTCAAACTTAAGGACTAACTGAAGAATAAATTATCTACAGATTACCTAATATATATATATATATATATATATACACACATTATAAGTGTCAAAATCATGTAATGCAAAGAAAGACTAAGGAATTTTCATAGAATGTAAAAGACTAAGGATACATGATGAATAAATGTAATACTGGATCCTAAATTGGATACTGGAATAGGAAAAGGACATTAGTAGAAAAACTAGAGAAATCCAAATAAAGACTCTAGTAAAGTTAGTAGAAGAATGTAATTTTTTTAAACTTTGATTACTATATCATAGTAATATAAGATATTAACATTAGGAGAACCTAGGTGAAAGTATTTACAAACACTACACAATCTTTTCAACCCTTCTATAAGTCTAAAGTTATTTCAAAGCAAACTACTTTTAAAAAGTTAGACTTCTTATTTCAGTTCTAATGTGTAAAGAGCTTATAAATCATCATTCTTATGCTAATACAAGAAAATAATGGAGCAAAGTGATTATCAATGAGTTTTCTTGAACTACTCAGAGAACCAAGATCTCAAGGAAAATTATCATCCCCAAATCTAGAAAGTCAGGTGAACACAGAAAATCAGAGTTTACCTAGTATAGAAGCACTGAAGCAATAAATTAGTTAAAATACTTAAATGGTAATTTTGGCAAGTTGTTACTGGAGGCTGAGTATGAATTATCATGAGAGTGAGAAACTTCTTGGTGCTGCATTCTCAGGGTTCCTCCACACCTTCATGAGGAAACCCACCAGGTTCTTAACATGAAGAAACAAGACAAATCCTCTCCTGTAGGAAGAGGGAAAAACAAAGAGAAAGGGGAAAATACCCAGTTTAAATATATGCAGAGTGTTTTCTATAACAAGAGCCTACTCTGTGGGGTAAGTAGACTTTTCCAGAATTTTATTCAAGCTGAGAAAAGAACATTTACCAACCCCCCATCCTCTATTACTTCCTCTCTCATCTATAAGTGATAAAAAGCTATGAAATAATTGTGAAGTGACATAAGCCAAAAAATTGAATAAGAAGTAACTATTGCATTATAAAACCTCCTATTTTCCACACTTAGATATTACATCAACAGGGATTGTGTAAAATATAGTGGGTTGTTGCTGAAAGAAGTTCGAGTTTCTAACTCTATTTAAGAAGGAATTCTTAGGGAAACTCAATAAAAGAGAACAAAATAAGGACACTAAAAAATTGAAGCCTCTCATGTCTATAGTTATAGAAAACATTAAACACATTAAGCCACTCCTAAACAGATTAATATGAAACTTCACACAAAATTGAAAACACAAAGCAAACATCTGAATCTGACTCAGATATGACTTGAATTTTGAAATTACTAAACTGAAAATTTTAAATGATGATGATTACTTTGTTAAGTATTGTAATGAAAAACATAGTTAATATGCCATTACAGTGAGTAATATAAGTAGAGATTTGAAAACCTCAGGAAAAAAAACTTTAAATGCTAGAAATTTTTTAAAGCCTGTAACAGAGACAAAAAAAATGTCTCTGATGGGCTCATCAGTAAACTGGGAACAACTTAAGAAAGAATCAAGTAGCTTGAACATATGGCAATAGAAACTTCCTAAATTGAAATAAAAAATGAAAACAATTTAAAAAACAGAACAATTGAAGAACTGTTGAACAATTTCAAAAAGGGAATAACAGAAGGAAGAAAGACTAAAAGATGTTTGAAATAATAATAGAAGACATTTTTTCAAAACTAATGACTGATATCAAAGAAGAGTCAAAGAATTCCACACAGAATACATATCTCAAAAACAGTATATCTAAGCTCATAGTGTTAAAATTATAGAAAATCAAAGAAAAATATGAAAACTTGAAAGAAGTAGAAGGGAGATGAGATGAGAAAATTTTACCTATAGATAACAAAAGTAAGAATTACATTGGAGTTCTTGTTAAAACCATGCAAGCAACAGCCTAGGGTTATATATTTAAAGTGCTGAAAGTAAAACAAAACAAAGTAAAATATTTATTAGGAATTGTATATACAGCAAAGTTATCCTTTAAAAGTGGAAGAGAAATAAATACATTTGAAATCCTGTTATTTACAACAATGTGAATGGAACTGGAGGTCATTATGTTAAGTGAAATAAACCAGGCACAGAAAAAAAAAAGATCACATGTTCTCCTCACTCATATATGGGACCCCAAAATGTAGATCCCATGGAGATCGAAAGTAGATTGGCTGTTATGAAAGTCTAGGAAGGGTAGGGAAGAAGGAAAGATAAGTGTAGGTTGATTAAAGGAAGCAAGAATACAGATAGATGGAAGGAATAAAACCTAGTATTCAATAGTTCAGTGGGGTGACTACAGTTAAAAATAATTTCTTCTCTATTTCAAAACGGCTGGAAGATGAGAATTAGAATGCTTCCAAAAAAACATTTTGATAAGCATTTATCTTGATTAGATGATTACACTTTGAATTTGTGTACAAAATTTCACATGTCCCCAATATATGTATAACTATTATGTACCAACATATATATGATGAATATGAAAAGGCTAGAAGAACATGAACTGCTAGAAAGCCTTACCCAGAATTTAAGTAGATAGCTAATAAAAGTGGCTTCTGCATTGCCTCAAAGTCAACATCAGTGTAAGTAAAAGCTTCCACTACATTCCACATTTTCAGGCTAGTTTTCAAGCATTTCAAGATCAAAGAGCCTGTCAAGTTGATTAAGTAGTTTAGAATCATTAAAAAATGGGCCACGCCTGTGGCTTAGTGAGTAGGGCACTAGCCCCATATACCAAGACTGGTGGGTTCAAACTCAGCCCCCAGCCAAACAGCAACCAACAACAACAACAACAATAGCCAGGTGTTGTGGCAGGCACCTGTAGTCCCAGCTACTTGGGAGGCTGAGGAAAGAGAATTGCCTAAGCCCAAGAGCTGGAGGATGCTGTGAGCTGTGACACCATGGCACTATACTAAGGGCAATAAAGTGAGACTCTGTCACTAAAATAATAATAATAATAATTTATATAGTTTCAACTTAGGGCTGGGATAGAGGACCATTCTGGAGGCAACTGACCTGTGTTAACTCAGTTCTTAGGTCCTTAGGTATTCAGTGGAAATTCTGAGCCACCTCGTTTCTACTCCTGCTGAACCAGATGAATATGTTTCTATAAATAAAATTATATAATAAAAAAACAAAATATATATGATGAGAGAAAACAAAAAAATAACATTGTAGGCTGAAAATTTTGATGTATAAAAATGCTGTATATATGCTATCTAAAACATAATAGACTCTCACTGGATTAAAGATTTAAACTTAAGACATGAAAGTATAAAAATACTAGAAGAAAGTGTAGGTAAAACATTTGAAGAAATCGGTGTGGGCAAAAATTTTATGAGGAGACCCCCCGGGCAATTGAAGCAACATCAAAAATACACTACTGGGACCTCATCAAACTAAAGAGCTTCTGCACAGCCAAGAACACAGTTAAGTAAAGCAAGCAGACAGCCCTCAGAATGGGAGGAGATATTTGCTGGTTATGTCTCTGACAAAAGTTTAATAACCAGAATCCATAGAGAGCTCAAACATATTAGCAAGAAGAGAACAAGTGATCTCATCTCAAGGTAGGTAAAGGACTTCAAGAGAAATTTCTCTAAAGGAGAGAGGCGTATGGCCTACAGATATATGAAAAAATCCTCACCATCCTTAATCATCAGAGAAATGCAAATTAAAACTACTTTGAGATATCACCTAACTCCAGTAAGATTAGCCCATATCACAAAATCTCAAAACCAGAGACACTGGTGTGGAGGTGGAGAAAAGGAAAGACTTCTACACTGCTGGTGGGAATGCAAACTAATATGTTCCTTTTGGAAAGATGTCTGGAGAACACTTAGAGAACTAAAAATAGACCTGCCATTTGATCCTGCAATTCCTTTATTAGGTATATACCCAGAAGACCAAAAACCACATTACAACAAAGATATTTGTATCAGAATGTTTATTGCAGCCCAATTCACAATTGCCAGGTCATGGAAGAAGCCCAAGTGCCCATCAATCCACGAATGGATCAATAACCTGTGGTATACGTACACCATGGAATACTATGCAGCCATAAAGAAAGATGGAGACTTTATGTCCTTCATGTTTACGTGGATGGAGCTGGAAAATGTTCTTCTTAGCAAAGTATCATAAGAATGGAATGGAAGAAAAAGTATCCAATGTACACAGCCCTATTATGAAACTAATTTATAGCTTTCATATGAAAGCTAAAACCTAATTATAGCCTAAGAATATGGGAAGGGGGAGGGGAGGAGGATGAGTTGAGGGAGAGTGATTGGAAGGATCACTTCTATGGTTTATCTTACAAGGTTACAAGTGAATCTTTCTAAGAGTAGAATATAATCGTCTTAACACAATAACTAAGAGAATGACATAAAGGCTATGTTAACCAGTTTGATGAAAATACTTCAAACTGTATATGAAAACACCACACTGTACCCCATGATTGCATTAATGTACACAGCTATCATTTAATAAAAAAATGCAAACAAAAAAAGAAGGATAAAGGAACCTATATGGTGGTAAAATATTTACACTGCACTTGAAGTGGTAAAATATCAATTTTGAGTACACTAGAAAAGTTAAGTATATGTTTGGCCCCCCAATGTGTGAGTAAATAAACAACTGCAGCTCATCCATACAATGGAATATCACTTTGTAATTTTTAAAAAGTTAATTATTCATACATACAACTTGGGTAAATCTCAAAGGCTAAATTAAAAAAGCCAGTCTCAAGAGGTTACATACTGTATTATCCATATATATAACATTCTTGAAGTTACAAAATTATAGAGATAGAGAACAGTTTAGTGGTTCCTCCACAGTGGGGCTGGGGGAAAGACTGGATAAGGTTATAAACAGGTAACACAAAGGATATAGTGATGGACTCTTGATTGCAGGGATGTTTACACAGATTTACATATGTGATAAAAATAATAGAACTACATACCCATTTTCTACTAATATCAAATTCTTGATTGTGATATCATATTATAGTTATACATATAAGTTATATTTGGGGGAAATAGATGAAAGGTGTAGCCTTTTTTGAAGAAACTATATCTTTGTTTTTAATTTCAGAATATTATGGTGGTAGAAACATTTTGGTTATATTAGTTGCTTGTGTACAGTTTGAGTCAAAGTTATACATGGGGCAATCATCAGATAGTGTGCATTGTACCTATTAGGTGTGAGTTTACCCATTCCCTCCAACCCCCTCCTACCTGCTTGATTTCTGTTGTATTTTACTACAATGCAAGCATATAAGTGTTGATTGATTAATTACAATTTAATAGTGAGTACATGTGGTGATTGTTTTTCTATTCTTGCAATACTTCACTTAGAAGAATAGTCTAGTTCCATTCAGGCTGTTACAAAGGTATTAGTTCACCATTGCCTTTATGACTGAGTAGGACTCTATTGTAGTTTTACCACCTTCAGGTAACTATTGTTATTGGTAGGTATATATTTTTCTAGATCTGCAGTCAAGAAACATTTTCTGTAAAGAATCAAAAAGCAAATATTGTAGGTTGTAGGTTTTACATGCTATAGCACAAAAGTTGCTAGAGACAATTCATAAACAATGGCAAATGGTAATGGTTGTATTCTAATATTTTAATGACAAAAACCAATGAAGGTTCTAACTTTGGCCAATAGACTGTTTGTTGTTAATGAGCCCTGCACACATTTTCTCTCTCTCTCTCTCTCTCTCTCTCTATATATATATATATATATATATATACGTAATATTTTATGTTTTAGATTTTAGACATAATATATATGTTTACATGCATATTATTGTATATTTTACATGTGGATGATTTTCCACAATGTTTTACAGCTTACTCCTTGAACATAACAATATACTCTGGACATCATTTCTTGTCAACACTTATAAATTAGTGCTATTCAATTTCAATGATTAAAGAATATATCATGGTAGAGACATATAAATTTAATCATCTCCTATTAATGCACATTTATGAGAATTCCAATTTTTTACAAGTATAATGAATGTTACCTTAAACATCTTTATGCATGTGTTTCTATAGTTTTACCCATGTTTCTCTAGAGGTAAATTACTTTCCACTTACAGTTGTTTTTAAGTAACAAAATAAAGTGAATGTTATGGCTTTTTAGTTTTAATTAAATTTTTCTGATTATTTTTTCTGTTTTCAGGCTGGTTGCCTTATTTGCCAATATTGCTTTATAGTTTCATACGAATTTTCAGTTTAAAAAGTACTTGTAAAAATAAAATCTCATTTGAGCTTTATTGAAATATTATTAGTAAAATAGAAGGAAATAGTCATTATTATCTTACATTGAGTTGAGTAAACTTATGCAAAGAGAAATTAACTGATTTGTCTGTGACTGCATATCAAGTTAGTGTCTAACTCTCTTGATTCTTTTCTGGGTCACTTTTGTTTCATGTGGACTGGCTCTCATTTCAGTTTTGGTATCTTTTCAACAGATAACAAATATGGTAAACACTTTTAAAAATAAAATACCTTTCTATCCTTTGGGTAAATATCTAGTAACAAAGTTGCTAGATCAAATGGTAGGTCTACTTTTAGTTTTTGGAGTATCTCCATAATACTTTCCATAGAAGTCATACTAGTTTGCAGTCCCACCAACAGTGTATAAATACTCCATTCTCTGTACATCACTGGCAGCACTTGTTTGTGGTTTGGGGACTTTTTGATAACAGCCATTTTCACTGGAGTTAGGAAATATCTCTTTGTTGTTTTGATTTACATTTCCCTTATGATTAGAGATGTTGAGCATTTTTTCATGTGTTTTCTGGCCATTAGACTATCTTCCTTTAAAAAGTTTCTCTTCAGGTCTCTTGCTCACTTTTAAATGGCTTTGTTTGATTTTTATTTCTTGTTGATTTGCCTCAGTTCTTTGTAGACTCTGGTTATCAGCTCTTTATCAGATGTATACCATGCAAATATTTTCTCCTGTTCTTTAGGTTGTCAATTTACTCTGTTGATTTTATTCGTGGCTGTGGAGAAACTTTCAAACTCGATGAGGTCCCATTTGTTTATATTTATTGTTGCTATGATTGCTTTTATAATTTTCTTCATAAAATTTTTCCCCAGATCAATATATATTAAAAGTTTTTCTGGGTGGCACCTGTGGCTGAAAAAAGTAGGGCACTGGCCCGATATGCTGGAGATGGTGGGTTCAAACCCAGCCCCAGCCAAAAACTGCAAAAAAAAAAAAAAAAAAAAGTAAAAGTTTTTCCAACTTTTTCTTCTAGAATTTTTATAGTTTCATGCCTGAGATTTAAGTCTTTTATCTATCATTAATTAATTTTTGTAATTGGTGAGAGGTGTAGATCCTGTTTCAGTCTTTTACATGTGGCTATACAGTCTTCTCAGCACCATTTATTGAATACGTATTCTTTTCTGCACTACGTGTTTTTATCTGATTCATCAAAAATTATATGGAAATATGAGTATGGTTTCATCTCTGGGTTCCCTGTTCTGAACCATAGGTCTATGTCTCTGTTTTGTGTGAGTACCATGCTATCTTGGTTACCATAGCCTTACAGTATAGTTTTAAGTCTGTAAAGTGATATCTCCCACTTTGTTATTATATAAGGTTGCATTGGCAATTCAGGGTCCCTTCTCATTCCATATGAAATGTGGAACTTTTTTTTTGTAAATATGCAAAAAATGATATTGGTATTTTAATGGGGATTGCATTGAATTTGTAAATAACTTTGGATAGTGTAGCCATTTTAACAACGGTGATTCTAATAATCCATGAGCAAGATATGTTTTTTCATCTGTTGATATGTTTTTTCATCAGACATTTTGTTAAAAAGACAGTTGCACTCCACCGTTTATAGCATCAGAACTCACGATTGCAAAAATGTGGAAACAACCCACAATACATGAACGGATTAAAAAAATGTATATATATACACCACAGAGTACTATTTTTTGTTGGAAAAACAAACATCACCTTTACTCAATACTAAATTGATCAGTACTTACGTGTACATATGGATGTAAAACTCAAAGGATATCAAATAGGCGAGAGGGGTGGAAAGAGTGGGGTTAATTCATGCCTAACTGCTATAGTGCACACATTCTGGCTGAAGGGAATACTTATAACTTTGAATTAGAATGTATGAAAGAAAACTATGTAACAAAATATAATATTCTGAAGAAATACAAAAAGAAAACATAAAATGTTTAAATGAAAAAGTGCTTTTAAAAAATAAACAGACCAAAAACAGCAAAAGGAACGCAACAGAAGAAAGAAAAATGGCCATTAAATTCAGGAGTTCCAAAAAAACATAAACACATTTTCAGAGACCTTGTTGAAAGTACAATCAATCATTCCCGAAAAGTGTATTCATTACAAGTAAAATGGATGTGTGTAGAATGTCTGGATACACTTGACCAGTAACAGTACTTTCAATTCAATTTTGAAAAGTACATATTATTGTAGATGGCACATATCATTTATTGACACCCTCTGTACATAAATAGATGCTCAATTTATGTATTTAGTTTCAAATTCAAACAGCAATGAACTTAGCTATCTATCAGATGTACATGTTAAAGAATGTGAAACCATCAAAAGTGTGAAAAATCCAATATTCCCACCAACTGATGCCTGGAGTGTGAATTGGACAATAATAGGCTAGTTTATACCACAATTCAAAATGTGCACACTTTTTGACCCAACCACTGTATAGGAATTCAACCTATAGAAAAATATGAATAATTGCATAAAGATACACACATATATGGCAGGCAGAGACATAGAGTAATCTCCAATTTCAAAACCATTTAACATTGTGAAAAATTGGAAACAACCTACATGTCAATACATAAGGGACTTATTAAATTAAATACTATTACATTGTTAAAACTGAATGAGTATATATAGAATGAAATCAATCTGTATATACTCAAGTGGAAATGTATTGAGATCCATTAAGTGAATAAAGGAAACAACAAACCATTATAATTGCATAATCTTATTTTTGTAAACATAAAATTCTGTCTCTCTCTCTCTCTCTCTCTCTCTCTCTCTATATATATATATATTCAGATATGTCAGGAATAAAACAAATCTGAAAAAAAATATTCCAAACTGGTAAGGGATTTTATATGTGGGGAATGGAACTGAGAGTTTGGTTGCCCTCTTCATTTACATTTTTGTAAGAGAACTGAGTCCCTGAGCTCTAGAATCTAAAATTTTGCTAAAAACCATGCAAAGTGATACCTAGACTTTCATATTTCCTCACAAACACTGGGAACACACATCTCCAGTGACAGACAATAGCCAGTGGGATAATTGAACACTGTTTCCCATGTTAAGGAGTAGAAAGATGTTTATACAGTTGGAAAAGCAAAAGCAAACCAACCCACCTCCCAGTGAAGGCACTTAATATAACAAATTCTGGGAAATGTCATAAACAGCCAGCATTAACATGATATCATCAATAGAAATATCAATCAACATTTGGATAGCCCTGAGCATACACATACATCATTGCACTTGATTTTCCAAGAATTCTGGAAAGCAGGAGTGCAATAAAGCAGGACGACTACTTCTATCCACATTATGCATGTGAGAAAGTTAAAACTCCAAGTGGGAAAGTAACTTTTCCCTATTCATGCAGCTGGTTAAGTGGCAGAATAAGAACTAGAATTCTAGACTCTGGGCAACCAAATTTCATTCTCTTTTTTCTATTTCCCTCTAGGTCAGTTAAACCACTTGGTCATTGGTAGTTACATCTTCCTTCAGGAAATGAAGGGAGGCCCACTAAGGAGTTAGAGATACAGGACTTTTTAAATCCCAGTTTAGAACTATCTGGTGTCAAATACACCAGGCTAGAAGAGAAGAAAGTTTAGTTTTGTTCATACTAACTCGGAGTGGCCTTGGCCAAATCTCTTTTCATCTATAAGACTATTTTCTACGCAACTGGGTTTTTCTGATGAGACATTCAGAGTCTCAGGAATTCTATTCAGTATAAACATGAACTAAATCCCTTTAAGTTCTATTACAAGTTTGACTGCCTGCACTTCTATGAAATTTGCTTTCTAATGATAACTAATAGATGTTACATTCTTACTGTGTCCTAGGCACTGTACTCAGCACTTTGCATGTATTAACTCATTTAATTCTTACAACAGATCTATGAAATAGTTGCTATTATGATTGTCATTACTTTCATGAGACTGAGATATGGGAATTAACTGACTTGCTCAAAGTTACATAGTAAAGAAGTAAGAGATAGGTATTGAACCCCAATAGTTTGACTTCTGAGCCCACATTTTGAACCAGTGAGACCATAAAAGGGCCATCTCTTCTGATCTAGTTATTTGCCAGCAAAATTATGGGAGATATCTTGATCAGACAGATGAAGTAAATAATCTTTCTATTTTTAGTATCCAAGGGACATTTTCTAGACTTTTATTTGAAAATAAAAGTCTGCTCATCCATTTTGCCTGACACTAATAAGAAAAATCCTTTATAGAGAAATTTCTTCTGAAGCACACTTATATTTTCTAGAAATTAAGATTGTAACTGAATTATGTGCACAGACCCCACAATTAGCAGCACTGATAAAGGAAAGTTTTGACAGTGGCCTTGCCCTATCTATTGGCAGAGAGCTAATCAATCCTGAAAAAAACAATCCCAAACAACATAATCCCAAAAAAGTATTTTTAAAAATATTTGAAAGATAATTATTTACATTTTTAAGAGAATTTATTTGATAAAATAAAAAAAGCAAACAGGGCACTTCAAAGGCCGCTTTATACAATAAAATAAGCAATAACATATTTTTATAAACATAAAAACTCAAGTATGTTAATGAGAGTCACAGAGGTATTAACATCTATGAGGAGACAAACCATATTCACAAAGAAATAGGCCAAAAAGGTAACTGTAAAAACACACATTACCACGGTTTGTCAACCATTGTGTTCACAACTGCAATCATCTGAAATACCACAATGCACAATTTATATCTTTTGAAAACACAATCAGAAACCACAATGATCATCACTGCATATGCAGTCATGCAAGAGCAAAGATCTCTAGAAATTTTATCATAAATAATTAGAGATATACAAAAAGGACATCTCTTCATTTATTGAGGAAGTTTCAACCTTTTTACGTACAGGTACATGCACAATGCTCATACACAATGTAAACATTGTGGTCATGCATTTTTGTAAAGTCAGTTTTGCAAAAAAATTCATAAAACAAATTAGAACTCTAAATGTCCCTGTACAATTTATATCTGCAGTATTGAAAATGATGCAAATATGAAATAAATAGCATAGAAAATTATAAAATAAATAGTGCTGACAATTTTAAATAGTGGGGGGGAATGGGGAAAGAACAAAGAATAAAAAATTAAACATATGAAAGAAGTATATTATAGGAATAGATTGCAATTGCACAGAAATAATCCATAAGATCTGGCTGACTTTCACAGTCACTAACTATATTTTAAAGCCGCTTATTTTTTTTTTTTTCTTTTAGGATGTGGCTCTTCTTGAAAAATATGTTCACATTCATTTTTTACATGGGGCTGCTCCTTTTGAAATCCTTCCATGATTCAAGGTACACAGACATGAGTATTTCTTATTAAATTTTCCAGTCTTCTGTGCCATTCTTCTATATCACGTTGGGTACACAAAAATCCATTCTGAATGTATTCATTTACAGATCACAACTGAGGGAAAACAATACTGGTGATTGAACAGCAACATTCTTAGGTAAATGTATTCTTATCCTACCATGTATATGGCTATTTTCAAATCACTCAGTAACTTTACTTGCTTCTTCAGACAAATGAAGCTTTAATTCACGAAAAGTTTCAAAATATCATCAGCCAGAAGGAAAGGCAAATCAAGGAAATGATACATTCTTAAAGTAAAGTTTTTCTTGGTGGCTTATGGAGTGGCCAACCCACTATCTGAATTTTCAGCTAAGTGCATTAGACTGAATTTTTATTTTTATTTTTTTATTAAATCATAGCTGTGTACATTAATGAAGTCATGGGGTACAGTGTGCTGGTTTTATATACAATTTGAAATATTTTTTATAAAACTAGTTAAGATAGCCTTCATGGCATCCTCTTAGTTATTGTGTTAAGACATTTATATTCTACATTAAGAAAGATTCACATGCACCCTTATAAGAAGAACCATAGGTGTGGTCCGACCAAACACCCTTCCTCCACCCATCCTCCCCCTTCCCCTCCCCTACCTCTTCACTTTCCCCATATTCTTGGGCTAAAATTGGGTTATAACTTTCCTATGAAAGCTATAAATTAGTTTCATAGTAGGGCTGAGTAAATGGGATATTTTTTCTTCCATTCTTGAGATACTTTGCTAAAAAGAATATTTTCCAGCTCTATCCATGTAAACATGAAGGAGGTAAAGTCTCCATCTTTCTTTAGGGCTGCATAGTATTCCATGGTGCACATATAGCACAATTTATTAATCCATTTGTGGGTTGATGGGCACTAGGGCATCTTCTATGACTTAGCAATTATGAATTGGGCTGCAATAAACATTCTGGTACAAATATCTTTGTTGTAGTGTGATGTTTAATCTTCTGGATATATACCTAGGAAAGGAATTATAGGATCAAATGGCAGGTCTATTTTTAGTTCTCTAAGTGTTCTCCAGACATCTTTCCAAAAGG
This sequence comes from Otolemur garnettii, assembly GCF_000181295.1. Taxonomy (NCBI): domain Eukaryota; kingdom Metazoa; phylum Chordata; class Mammalia; order Primates; family Galagidae; genus Otolemur; species Otolemur garnettii. Next base: position 634,197 of record NW_003852601.1, on the reverse strand, counting down.
AACATATTAGTTTGCAATCCCACCAGCAGTATAGAAGTGTTCCCTTTTCTCCACAACCATGCTAGCATCTGTGGTTTTGGATTTTGTGATATGGGCTAATCTTACTGGTGTTAGATGATATCTCAAAGTAGTTTTGATTTGCATTTCTCTGATGATTAAGGATGATGAGGATTTTTTTCATATCTCTGTAGGCCATGTGCCTGTCTTCTTTAGAGAAATTTCTCTTGAAGTCCCTTGCCCACCCTGAGATTGGATCACTTGCTCTCTTCTTGCTAATACATTTGAGTTCTCTGTGGATTCTGGTTGTTAAACCTTTGTCAGAGACATAACCAGCAAATATCTTCACCCATTCTGAGGGCTGTCTGCTTGCTTTACTCACTTTATTCTTGGCAGTGCAGAAGCTCTTTAGTTTGATGAGGTCCCAGTAGTGTATTTTTGATGTTGCTTCAATTGCCTAGGGAGTCCTCCTCATCAAATATTTGCTCGGGCCAATTTCTTCAAGTGTTTTCCCTACACGTTCTTCTAGTATTTTTATACTTTCATGTCTTAAGTTTAAATCTTTAATCCAGTGAGAGTCTATCTTAGTTAATGATGAAAGGTGTGGATCCAGTTTCAGTCTTTTGCAGGTCACCAGCAAGTTTGCCCAGCACCATTTGTTAAATAGGGAGTCTTTTCTCCACTCAATGTTTTTAACTGGCTTGTCAATGATCAGGTAACGGTAAGTAGCTGGATTCTTCTCTTGGCTCTATATTCTGTTCCATACATCTACCTCTCTGTATTTGTGCTAGTATCATGCCGTTTTGTTCACTATCAATTTATAGTATAGTCTGAGGGCTGGTAGCATGATTCCTCCTGCTTTGTTTTTATTTCTGAGTAATGTCTTGGCTATTCGAGTTTTTTTCTGATTCCATATTAAATGAAGTATTATTTTTTCAAGATCTTTAAAATATGACAGTGGAGCTTTAATGGGGAATGCATTAAAATTATATATTGCTTTGGGTAGTATGGACATTTTAACAATGTTGATTCTTCCCAGCCATGAGCATGGTATGT
>NW_003852601.1:578267-632484 GCF_000181295.1 Otolemur garnettii | reverse complement strand
ATTCTGTTTCTTAGGATCTTGTTGAATATTTTCACATCAATATTCATTAGTGATATTGGTCTATAATTTTCTTTTCTTGTTGGATCTTTTCCTGGTTTGGGGATCAAGGTGATGTTTGCTTCATAGAATGTGTTGGGTAGTGTTCCTTTTTTTTCTATATTTTGGAAAAGGTTAAGTAATGTAAGTACTAGTTACTCTTTAAGGTTTTGTTAGAATTCTGATGTGAAGCCATCTTGTCCTGGGCTTTTCTTTTTAGGGAGATTTTGTATAATTGATGCTATTTCGGAACTTGATATAGCAGGAAATGTTGCCTGTTCAACATTTCCACTTCATTCTGGCTAAGTCTTGGAAGGTAGTGTGCTTCCAAGTATTGGTCTATTTCCTTCAGATTTTCATATTTCTGAGAATAAAGTTTCTTATAATATTCATTAAGGATTTTTTGAATTTCTGAGGGGTCTATTGTTATTTTTCTTTTACCACTTCTGATTGATGAGATTAGAGATTTTACTCTTTTCTTCTTGGTTAGGTTGGCCAAAGGTTTATCTATTTTATTGACCTTTTCAAAAAACAAAATTTTTGATTTATTGATCTGCTGTATAATCCTTTTGTTTTCAATTTTTTTTTTAATTCTGCTCTAATTTTGGTTATTTTATTTATTCTGCTGGGGTTGGGATCAGAGTGTACCTTCTCGTCCAATTGCTTGAGATGTCTCATTATGTTGTTAACTTCCTCTTTTTCTGTTTTCTTGAGTAAGGCTTGCAGTGCTATAAATTTTACTCTTAGGACTGCCTTTGCAGTATCCCAGCAGTTCTGGTAACTCATGTCTTCATTGTCATTTTGTACTAAAAATTTGGTAATTTCCTTCTTGATCTCATGTCTGACCCATGTATCATTCACCATAAGGTTATTTAGCTTCCATGTTTTTGTATGAGTCTGTAGATTCCTGTTTTTATTGAGTTCAACTTTTATTCCACGATGGTCAGAGAAGATGCATGAAATAATGTCTATTGTTTTAAATTTACTGAGGTTAGACTTATGACCTAAGATGTGGTCTATTTTGGAGTATGTTCTATGGACTAATGAGGAAAATGTGTATTCAATTTTTTTTTAGGATAAAATGTTCAGTAGATGTCTGTTAGATCCAAAAGTTGAATAGCTAAATTTAAATCTAAAATTTCTTTGCTAAGTTCTTATAGGAAGATCTATCCAACACTGTCAAAAGAGTATTAAAATCTCTGATTGATGGAGCTGGGAGAGATCAAGTTGCTCATGCCTGTTAGAGTATCTCTTATAAATTGAGGTGCATTCTGGTTGGGTGCATAGATATTGATAATTGAGATCTCATCATATTGAGTATTACCCTTAACAAATATAAAGCAAGGCCATCTTTGTCCTTGATTACTTTTGTTGGTTTAAACCCTATTGTATCTATGAATAAAATTGCAACACCTGCTTTTTTCTGCTTTCCATTTGCCTGGAATATAGATGACCCTCCCTTCACCCTGAGTTTATATTTATCTTTTAAGGTAAGATGAGATTCTTGTATGCAACAGAAATCTGGCCTGAGTTATTGTATCCAGTCAGCCAGCGTGTGCCTCTTTAGAGGACAATTTAAGCCATTCATATTGATTGAGAATGTTGATAAGCCTGGTAAAATTTTGGGTATTGAGTTTTTTGGAAGTCCAGTAGACATTTTTAATCCTTTCACCGTTGTGAAAGTTGAAATTCGATTCAAAATTTCCGAGTGAGTTTACTTTTGTTGTGGAGGATTGTGCTGGTCATTATGGAGGATTTGTCTGAGAATATCCTGCAGAGCTAGTTTAGTTGTGGCAAATTTCTTCAATGTGTGAATGTCATGAAAGTATTTAATTTCCCATCATAAATGAAACTCAGTCTAGCCAGATATAGGATCCTAGCTTGAAAGTTATTTTGTTTTAGGAGATTAAAAGCCGATGACCATCCTTTTCTAGCCAGAAAGGTTTCAGCAGAGAGATCTGAAGTCATTCTAATACTCTTCCCCTTGTAGGTTATGGTTTTCTTACTTCTAACTGCTTTCAGAATTTTCTCTTTCATATTAACTTTGGTGAAGTTAATTATGATGTGCTTGGAGGATGTCTTGTTCAGGTTGAGTTGTACTGGGTTTCTGAAACTGTCTGCTATCTGAATTTCAGAATCTCTTGGCATGTCTAGAAATTTCTCTTTCATAATTTCATGAAGAAGAGCTTCTGTGTTTTGTGAAGCCATTTCATCACCTTCAAGGATTCCTATAAGGTGAATATTAGTTTTCTTCTAATTATCTGAGAGCTCTCTGGGAGAATGATTCATTTTTGCTCTCAATTTCTCTTCATCTTTGAGCTCTTGGGCATATTCAAAAGCTTCGTCTTCAATGTTAGAGATCCTTTTTTCTGCCTGTTCCATTCTGTTATCGATGGATTCTCCTGTATTTTTCCATCTTTGAGGGTTGCAAATTCTTGGCTCAATGTTTCAAAATCTTTGGTCATTTTATCTTTGAAATTGTTGAATTCTTGAGACATCTGTGAATAATTTCTTGAAGTTCTAATTCCTTTCTTCCATTCTATTAATCTTATTTGCTATCCAAATTCAGAACTTGATTTCTGACATCTCAGCCATCTGTTTATGGATAGGATCTTCAAATGCATCTGCTCCATTTTTCCTTGGGAAAGTTTACCTACTCTTGTTTTCATGTTGCCTGAGTTTTTCCACTGATTCTACCTCATGCTGAATTTACACCTTTTGGAGTTTGTCCCAGAATTGTTCTTCCAGTGGCTATCACCAGAGAAAATGATGGCTTCCTCTGGATGTCTAGAGAGACAGGGTGTGTCTGTCCAGAAAAGCCTCTTGGGTGTGAGCTTTATTGTTCCCACTGCTGCGGCTGCTGGTCTTTACCTCAGGGTACCACTGCTTTAGAATGGTTCCTTGTCAACTGACCGTCCTTTTGCAGTTCTTGGGCAGCCTGGGCCTGGTGAGGATGGTGGGAGTAGCGGGGAATCCACTTGCCATCGTGGGAGTGTGGGGCTCAAGTAAGCAAGCAGCAGGTCTCTGGCCACCCAGCACCCAGTGAGGGTAGCAGGAGCAGTGGGGATCCACCTGCCACTGGGGAACTCAGGGCTCTAGTAGTTCTCCAGCTTCAGGGCCAAGACAGGGCTCTTGGTCCCACAGGGGTTGTGGGACACTGCTTTTGGACCTCCCCTCACTGTCTCTGCAGGCAAGGGGGAAAGAGTGACCTGGAAATTCAAAATGGCAGTGAAAACATTAGTTTTATTTTTTTCTGTCTGGAGAGAGAGTGTTCAGAATCTCTTTCTAGGGGAGTAGACCTCACTTCCTGAAGCTCTCACACATGGGGTAAGATATGTCCTCAGTTCACCACACGCCTGTAGAAAACTTACAGGACCAAATGAAGAGAAAATAAAGAGAAAAATACAACTTTCTTGGGGGAGTGGATGGGCACTTTTCCTTTGGGATGAATTATGTACCTACAGATTACTTTCTTGGAGTCACAACTTGCCTCATGAGAAGTGTCCTGCAGATATCGCTATTCTCTCTCAGCTAAGCTCCCAGTCTTCAGCTTTGTTGGGTAATTTCTGGACATTATCCTTCCCTCTGGACAGGAGCATCTGTTGGAGGGTGGTGCCTGTCAGCCATCTTGCCTCTTCCCCCTAGGCTGAATTTTTAAAACAAACTTTATTGGTAACACTTTTAAATTCAATGTTAGAAGTCTTGTTTGTACCTTATTTCAAATCTGCCATTATAGTTTGGGAACTCAATTGAAATCTATTTTCTTCTGCAAAATCCACCAAATCTTCAAATGAGCATTTATATTGTGCAGTCATTAATACATAAACAAGCAGATACGTTCTAGAGTCTTCTATCCAGCAGGGGCAAGAATTATATATTGTTGATTTTTTAAAAAGCAGTGGGGACGGTTTTGAAAGAGTCATCCATTAACCAAAGTGAAAGTCAAGTATGTGCTAGTTTTTATGTTATATTTGGTGGTAAATATAAGAAGTCAACCTACCTACTTTGACAATCAAATCCCTAATCAAGAATGGTTCACATTAAAAAAAAAAGAATTATTCACATTGTGCTTTGTAACACTGGAGAAACCTCAATATCATTAAGTATCTTTGGTTCAGAAGGTTGCTGAGCTTGTTTAATTTTTTTTCATTCTTTGATAAAGGGAATTTTTAAAGGCCAGCATGGCACTACATGTGAAGTAGCAAAAGTACACAAATGAGTAATTTGACATAGCTCAGATATCTTGTATTTTTCACCTGCATTTTTACTTCTTAAATGATCTTCAAAACATTCCAAACATTGGCAGCAGATATTCCCCCATCTAGTCCATTCATATTTACATGCTAATTTTTCCTCGAAACACTCTCACAGAAATATCTAGAATAATAATTTACCAGGTTCCTAAGTATTTCTTAATCCAGTCAAGTGACACCTGAAATTAAGTCCATAAATCCACCCCTTGTCACCTTGGCACCCATACTAATCTTCTTAAACCATAATTAATTTCCAAATAAGGACAATAACAAGGTCATAGTTCTACCAATCATGATGAAACTAATGTTAAATAGCTATCATTCATATAACCAAAAATGCAGTAATTGTGTCTTCTGGATTGTAGATGTTAAGGATTTATTTTAACTTTAGAGAATTTGATATTTTGGAATTTCAATATTCAGGATTATGATGTTTAAAATTGTGTCCTTTGTAATTATGCTTTACACCTAGGTGTAGAGACGTTTCCACCTACCCTCATAGACAGGACCTACTCTGTGCAGTTTTGCAGATTATTCACTGCACAGTAAACTGATTATTCACTGATAGAGAGCAGAAGTGAGAGCTGAAATCCATACCCCATTTCACTTTTCTATGTGCCCTGGTTTCAAACTTCATCTCTCCAAAGGGGAAACATATTTTATTAATTTGTGAAAGACACAGTGCTCTTATTTGCTTGGAATGCAGGGGCAGTGTCTGGAGAGAGATGGCTTTTGCTAATGCATATGAAAATACTGTATGAGTTAGCAACTGCCCTGCTGATAGACCATTCTGGATCATCTTACTACTCAAGGAACTACTCTTTTCTCGGAGACAACTATCTAATCTGAGATATTAATTCTCACTACCACTCTTAAATAGTAACAAAAAATGCTTCTCAGGCCTCAACATGATAAAATGAACATTGATTAGAAGTAATAGAAATCTAAGCAACATGAGAAGAATGTAAAAGAGGCTATGATTTCTTTAAAGAAATTCAAAGTTTTTAAGTCAAAAACCTACATACCAAGAAAATGTTAGTAAAAGCCAAATGATTGTGTATTAAGCAGGCTTGGAGGATAGCAGAGAGATTTGAAAGCTGAAAACAGTTCAACTGAGTGAGCATTATCAGAAATAGGAGAGGATGTTTTTTACAAATCACAAATTTTTATTTTTTATCAGTTGAGATTCAAAGACTGAATTGAAGGCTTAGAAAAGAACTAGTGTATACTTGGAACTGACATGCATTCATTATAAACAAGTGATGACATACCAACCTAGTGCTGTTTTGTTCATATTTTTAACAAGGTACCCACACAGGAGAATAGAGTATAAGATTTCAGTAAGGCATTTGGCAAGATCTCTCATGCTAAAATCCTTTTTTTTTTTAAATTTAATGTTATTTGATCAACTTGGTCTCTAACTCTTGGTATCAAGAAATCCTCCAGATTCAACCTCCTGGGTAGCTGGGACTACAGGCACATAATACCACACTGGCTCTCATGCTAGAATCTTTAGACAGAAGCTAAAGGGAAATGTTATTATGGTTTATAAGAAACTGAAGGTGATAAGTAATTAAATAACAACCTCACACGAATATGACTAAAAGGCCCATGACCTTGACCTATTCACTGTTTTATCCAAGATTTGGATGCAAGTCAAAGAGGTATACTCATCTAATTTGCAGTTATGGGTATGAGGAAGAAAAGCAAATGACCTGAGATTTTTAGAACAGCAATGATTTCAAATATTTTGTTCCTGTGTCCCTAGACACCACCATAATGATCAAAATGTCCCAGAAATTCCAAACTTCTAGCACTCAAAATATATCCACCAGACTTCTTTCTACAATTGGACACAGTACACAATCCCTTTACCTGAATGAGTGTGCCACTTCAGAGTTTGGAAAATGATCATCATTGGTAAGGAACATGGTTATGCTAGCAGTTGCATAGAAGGATGAAAGTAGAGGAGAAGGAATGCCAGCAAGAAAACTGACCTTACTAGCAGTGATAGGGCAATGTGAAGGAGAATAGCTATTTCTACTAGATTCTATGCTTAAAGTTATTACTTTGGTTCCTTGAGTTTCCCACCCTTTTCTGGGTTGTAAAATTAGAGTAGACTTCATAATCTTGGACAATTTGCTGACATTTCAGGTATTTATTTATTTATTTATTTATTGAAAGCAAGATAATTTATTGATAAGAAAGTGAAGAGAAAAGCCTCCAGCTAGTGGATTGCCTTTTGGGTTTTTATCAAGTTTTTCCTTTTTTTTTTTTTTTTGTACATAATTGTTTCTCTCTTTTTTTTTTAGTTTCAGGTTAATGTGAGAGTACAAATAACTGAGTTACAATATTTGTATATATAGGTACAGTCCCTCTTGTTGTCATGTCTTATACCCAAAAGGTGGTCCATATACCATTACGTTGTGTCCACAAAGAAGAAGCACACCAATCCCCTTCCTTCACTCTTCTCCCACCTTTATTCCCCCTCCCCATACCTTGAATTGATTTTAGTTTTTCTCTTATGTGGGTGTGTATTAGATTGTCTACTTGTTTCGTGTTAGTTTTGAGTACACTAGATACTTGCTTCACATTATCCTGATATTTGACTAAGAAGAATGTGTTTAAACTCCATCTAGGTTAATATAAAGGATATAAAGTCTCCATCTTTTATGGCTGCATAGTATTCCATGGTATGCAAACACCACAGTTAATCCACTCCTGGGTTGATGGGCATTTTAGTTGTTTCCACATTTTGGCAATTGTAAACTGAGCTGTGATAAACAATCTACTGTAAATATCCTCATGATAAAATGATTTTTTTTTCTTCTGGGTAGATGCTTAGTAGTTGAATTGTAGGGTCAAATCGGAAATGTAATTTGAGATATTTGAGGATTCTCCATACTTCTTTCTAAAGAGGCTGTATTAATTTGTAGTGCCAACAATAGTATCAAAATCCATGCCAGCATCTACAAATTTGGGACTTTGTGATGTAGGCCATTCTCACTGGGGTTATGTGATATCTCAGGGTGATTTTCATTTACATTTCTCTGATAATTAGAGATTATGAGAATTTTTTTGTATTTGTTAGGCATCTATATATCTTCCTCAAAGAAGATTCTATTCATGTCAGTTGCCCAACAATAGATGGCATTGTTTGTTCCTTTTTATTGACGAATTTGAGTTCTCTTTAGATTCTAGTTATTAACGATTTGTCAGATTCATAATATGCAAATATTTTTTTCCCATTATGAAGTTTCAATTTGATTTGATGGCTGTGTCCTCAGCTGTACAGAAGCTTTTCAGTTTAATTAAGTTCCATTTGTTTATTTTTGTTGTTGCAATTGACATGCACATCTTCACAAAATCTTGCCCCAGGTTGACATCCTCAAGAATTTTGCCCATGCTTTCTTCCAGGAGTTTTATCATATCATGTCTTTTTTTTTTTTTTATTAAATGATAGCTCTATACATTAATGCAAACAGGGGGTACAGTGTAGTGTTTTCACATACATTTTGAAACACTTTCATCAAGTTGGTTCACATAGATTTCATGTAATTTGCATAGTCATTGTGTCAAAACATTTACATTCTATAAACTATGGTATATGTACACCATGGAATACTATGCAGCCCTAAAGAAAAATGAAGACTTTACCTCCTTCATGTTTACATGGATGGATCATATCATGTCTTACTTTTAAATCTTTTATCCATCTCGAGTCAATTTTTGTAAATGGTGAAAGGTGCAGATCCAGTTTTAGTTTTTTACATGTGGTTATTCAGTTCTTCCAGAACCATTTTTTGAATAGGAATTCTTTTCCCCAGTGTATGCTTTTGTTTGATTTATCAAAGATAAGATGTCTATAATAGATTTATTTCACCTACCATGATAATCTACATTCACCTACATGATCACTGTGAAATTGGACTATAACCTGAAGTTGGTAGAATGATGCTTCCAGCTTTATTTTTATTACTAAAAATTGCCTTGAATATACAGTTTTTTTCTGATTCCATACAAAACAAATAACTATTTTTCCCATTTCTTCAAAGTATGATGTTGATATATTAATGGGGATTGCATTGAATCTGTAGATTTCTTTGAGTAGTATAGACATTTTATCAGTGTTGATTCTTCCCAGCCAAGAGCATGGTATGTTCATCAATTTGTACATATTCCCAGGTATTTCATTTTTTGAAGATATTGTGAAAGATATTGCATCCTTGATTTGCTTCTCTGCTTCATTGTTATTTGGAATATACAAAGGCTACTGATTTGTGGGCATCAATTTTATAGCCTGAGATGTTACTGTATTTCTTGATCACTTCCAGGAGTGGTGTGGTTGAGTCTATGGGGTTATTTAAGTATAAAATCATATCATGAGTAACCAGTGAAAGTTTTACATCCTTTTGGGTGCCCTTTATATCCTTCTCTTGCCTGACCACATTGGGTAGAGCTACCAGAACTATGTTGAATAGTAGTGTCAGTAGAGAACACCCTTGTCTGGTTCCAGTTGTAAATGGAAAAGCTTTAAGTTTTACTACATTCAGTATGATGTTATCTGTGGGTTTGTCATAGTTGGCTTCAATCAGCATGAGGAATGTGCCACCTATGTCTATTTTCTTTTTTTTTTTAAGAGTTGTAATCAAGTTTTTTTTTTATTTTTTATTAAGTCAAATACACATAAAACATGAATACATTTATGCGTATGTAGGGTACAATGTGCTGATTTTTTAATACAATCTAATGTGGTTACATTAAAATGTTCTTTTTAGAAAAGATGTTGGAAAATATGCTTTTTCTGCATCTATTGAGAGGAACATGTAGTCCTTGTTTTTGCTTCTATTGATATGGTGAATTACATTTATGGATTTCCATGTTAAACCAGCCTTGCGTCCTGTAATGAAACCTACATGATCATGATGTATAATTTTTTATGTGTAGTTGCAATCTATAGGCTAAGATGTTATTATTTTTTTCATCAACATTCATTAGTGAAATTGGTCTGTAGCTCTCCTTTATAATTGTATGCTTTGCTTTTTTTTGTATCATAATGATATTTTCTTCATAGAATGTGTAGGGGAAGTCTCCATCCTTCTCAGCATTTTGGAATAGGTTTTGCAGTACAGGTACAAGCTCTTCGAATATTTGACAGAATTCTCTTGTGAAACCATCTGGTCAAAGCCTTTTTTTTTTTTCGTTAGAAGATTTTTTTATTTCTTCAATCTCAGTACTGATATTGGTCTGTTTAAGAGAGCTATTTCTTTCTTGTTAACTTTAGAGAGATGGTGTGATTCCAGGTATTGGTCCATTTCCTTCACATTGTCAAACTTCTCGACATAGTTTTTTGTAGTAGTCAGAGATAATCTCTTCTAACTCTTCTATGTAGTACCAGTTGTTATTTCTCCCTTTTCATTTTTGAGTGAGTTATTAGAGATTTTATTTGTCTGTTTCTATCTAATCTGGCCAATGGTTTATTGATTTAATTTATCGTTTTGAAGAACCAACTTTTTGTTTCCATTAATTTCTGAATGATTCTTTTGTTTTTGATTTCATTTATTTCTGTTTAATTTTGGTCATTTTTTTCTTCACTAGTTTTAGGATTAGATTGCTCTTCCTTTTCCCATTCCTTAAGATGACTCATTAATTTGTTGATGTGCTGTTTTCCAGATGTAGGCATCTATGCAATAAATTTCCCTGTTAGGACTGTTTTTTCAGTGTCCTACAGGTTTTGATAGGTTGTAGCTTCATAATTATTATGCTCAAGGAAGTTAATAACATCCTCCTTTATCTTTTCCTTGACTCAACTGCTATTCAACATGAGATTATTTAATTTCCATGCCTTTGTTTGGAGATGAACATTTTTGTGGGAGTTGAGTTCTTCCTTCATTGCCTTGTTATCTGAGAAGATAAATGATATAATTGTATTTTTAAAAAATTTTTTGAGGTTTGATTTGTGTCCTAGGATATGGTCTACTTTGAAGTATATTCCATGGGCTTACAAGAAGAATGTATATTCCTTAGCTTTGAGATGGTGTGTTCTGTATATGTCTATTAAGCCCATTTGTTCTAGGGTACATTTAGGTCCCTTGTATCTTTGTTTAGTTTCCTTTAAAGATTTGTCCAGTTTTGGCAGAAGAGTGTTAAAGTCCCCAGAAATTATGGTATTATAGGATATCATATTGCTCAGGCCAATTAATATCTGTTTCATAAATCTAGGCTCATTGAAGTTAAGTGCATAAATGTTTAGAATTAAAATATTGGAGTCTCAGCAGCTCGGGCGGCGGGAGGAGCGGCAGCAGCCAGGCAGCGCAGGTTTGTGAAGGCTCTTGGCGCGCCTGGCCGGGAGGCACCCGGCACGCGCCTAGCCCGCTGCCAAGATGCCAAAGAGTAAGGTCAGCTCTGCCGAAGGTGCAGGGAAGGAAGAGCCCAAGAGGAGGTCGGTGCGGTTGTCAGCTAAACCTGCTCCTGCGAAAGTGGAAACAAAGCCAAAAAAGGCAGCAGCAAGGGATAAATCTTCAGAGTAAAAAGTGCAACCAAAAGGGAAAAGAGGAACAAAGGGAAAGCAGGCCGAAGTGGCCAACCAAGAAACTAAAGAAGATTTACCAGCAGAAAATGGAGAAACTAAAACCGAGGAGAATCCAGCCACTGACGAAGCAGGAGAGAAAGAAGCCAAGTCTGATTAGTGTCATATACCATGTCTTATCAGTGGTCCCTGTCTCCCTTCTTGTACAATCCAGAGGAATATTTTTATCAACTATTTTGTAAATGCAAGTTTTTTAGTAGCTCTAGAAACATTTTTAAGAAGGAGGGAATCCCACCTCATCTCTCATTTTTTAAGTGTAAATGCTTTTTTTTAAGAGGTGAAATCATTTGCTGGTTGTTTATTTTTTGGTACAACCAGAAAATAGTGTGGGATGTTGATTTAATGGGAGGCTTTGACTGTCTTGGGTGTGAGCTTAGCATTCCATAGATGGGGGTTAGTTTTTATATCCTGTAATACAAAGCATACTAAATGGCAATATGGAGTCCAGTCCTGCATTTAATGTTTGAACATTTTAAATTACTTCTATTCCCGTGTTGTTTTATAGTAGAATTTTTTCCTAAAGAAAACACTCCTGTGATCATGGCTCTTAATGTCAGAACTGTGTACCCTCTGTAACATCTTTGGTTGTGGTGCTCCTGTTTTCCTAATAACTTTGTTACCGTGCTGTGAAGGACTGAAAATCTAAGCATGTAGCATATATGGTAATAAAGTGTGACTTGGTGGGACTTACCTAACAGCTTATCAACATTTGAAGATAAGGTAGCTGGTATCCTCTTAAGGAAAATTTGCCTCCAAATTTTAATCTGGAAAGTCACTGGAATAACTTTAAAAAAGAATTAAAATGGCTTTTTAGATTTTGGGTACGTATGTTAAGAATTGTGTACAAATTGAAGTGTCTGTACTGATGCTCAACACAACCAATAAAATCTCGATTACAAAAAAAAACAGAATTAAAATATTGTTGTATTGTCCCCCTGACCAATATGAAGTGACTATCTTTGTTTTTCTTAACATTAGTAGCTTTAAATCCACTTGTGTCTGAAAATAGGCTTGTGTCCTCCACTTTGTTTTCATTTCTATTAGACTGAAATATTATTTTCAAACACTTCACCCTTAGTCTTGTCTTGTCCTTTGAGGTTAGGTGTGTTCCCTGGAAATAGTATATAGATGGCTTGCACTTTTCTATTAAATCAGCCATCCTGTGCCTCTACAGTGAGAAATTCGAAACTTTTACATTAATTGTGAGAATTGTGATGGAAAACTATTCATCTTATTTTGTAAAAGTGTGCCAGTTAGTTTTATGCTTTGCACCATTGTGGAAGCTAGGTTTTGTCTTCTAGTTACTGGGTATTTACATTGTCCGTGGTTCATTGTGCTGGTCAGTGTAGAGAATAAGTCTAAGTATTTTCTGTATAGCTGTTCTTGTGGCAAATTTCCTCAATGTTTGCATGTCAGTAAAATATTGATTTCTACATTTGTTTTTTAAATTTATTTCTGGGGATTCATCGAGGGTACAAGAAACCAGGTTTCACTGGATTGCATTTGTTAGGTAAAGTCCCTCTTACAATTGTGTCTTGCCTAAAAACGGTGTGGCACACACCATGACCCCACCCCCCTTCTTCTTTCCCTTTCTCTGCTACTCCCTTCCCCACTACTCCCTCCTTCTTCCTCTCTCTGCTTTCCCCTTCTCCTACCCCCGCCATGTCATTAATTGTCCTCATATCAAAATCGAGTACATAGGATTCATGCTTCTCCATTCTTGTGATGCTTTACTAAGAATAATGTGTTCCACTTCCATCTATGTTAATACAAAGGCTGTGAAGTTTCCAATTTTTTAATGGCTGAATAGTATTTTATGGTATACATATACCACTGGTTGTTAATCCATTCCTGGGTTGGTGGGCATTTAGGCTGTTTCCACATTTTGGCGATTGTAAATTGAGCTGCAATAAACAGTCTAGTGCAAGCGTCCTTATAATAAAAGGATTTTTTTTTCTTCTGGATAGATGCCTGGTAATGGGATTGCAGGATCAAATGGGAGGTCTAGCTTGAGTTCTTTGAGGGTTCTTCATACTTCCTTCCAAATAGGTTGTATTAGTTTGCAGTCCCACCAGCAGTGTAAAAATGTTCCCTTCTCTCCACATCCATGCCAGCATCTCAGGGAGGTTTTGATTTGCATGTCTCTAATAATTAGGGATGATAAGCATTTTTTTCATATGTTTGTTAGCCATTCGTCTGTCTTCTTTAGAGAAAGTTCTATTCATATCTCTTGCCCATTGAAATATGAGCTTGTTGGCTTTATTCATGTGTATTAATTTGAGTTCCGTATAGATTCTAGTTACCAAGCTTTTGCCTGATTCAAAATATGCAAATATCCTTTCCCATTGTGTAGGTTGTCTATTTGCTTTGGTTGTTGTCTCTTTAACTGTACAGAAGCCTTTCAGTTTAATTAAATCCCATTTGTTTATTTTTGTTGTTGCAATTGCCATGGCAGTCTTCTTCATGTAGTCTTTCCCCAGGCCAATATCTTCCAGTGTTTTTCCTATACTTTCTTTGAAGATTTTTATTGTTTCATGCCTTAAATTTAAGTCCTTTGTCCATCTTGAATCAAGTTTTGTGAGTGGGGAAAGGTGTGGGTCCAGTTTCATTCTTTTACATGTGGATATCCAGTTCTCCTAGCACCTTTTATTGAAAAGATTGTCTTTCCCTCAAATTATGTTCTTGTTTGCTTTATCGAAGATTAGGTGGTTTTAAGATGTTGGTTTCATTTCCTGGTTTTCTATTTGATTCCAAATGTCTATGTCTCTGTTTTTGTGCCAGTACCATGCTGTCTTGACCACTATGGCTTTGTAGTACAGCCTAAAATCTGGTACAGTGATGTCCCCAGCTTTATTTTTATTGTTAATAATTGTGTTAGCTATACGGGGTTTTTCTTTCTTTCTTTTTTTTTTTTGGTTCCATACAAAACACAGAATCATTTTTTCCAAATCTTGAAAGTACGATGATGGTATTTTAATACGGATGGCACTGAATAGGTATATTGCTTTGGGAAGAATCAACATTTTAACAATGAACACTTTAACAATGTTGATTCTTCCCAAACATGAGCGTGGTATGTTTCTTCCATTTGTTAATATCCTTTGCTATTTCCTTTCTTAGGATTTCATAATTTTCTTTATAGAGGTCCTTCACCTCCTTTGTTAGGCATATTCCTAGGTATTTAATTTTCTTTGAAACTATGGTGAAGGAAGTTGTGTAGCTTCTCGTCTTGGCTATTATTGGCATATACAAAAGCAACTGACTTCCGGATATTGATTTTATATCCTAAGACATTACTGTATTTTTTGATGACTTCCAGGAGTCTTGTGGTTGAGTATTTGGGGTCCTCTAAGTATAAGATCATATCATGAGCAAAAAGGGAGAATTTGACCTCCTCTGCTCCCATTTGGATACCCTTTATTTCATTGTCTTACCTAATTGTATTGGCTAGAACTTCCAGCACTATGTTGAATAGTAATGGTGACAGAGGACAACCTAGTCTGGTTCTAGTTTTAAGAGGAAAATCTTTCAGTTTTACTCAATTTAGTAAAATAATGGCTGTGGGTTTGTCATAGATAGCTTCGATCAGTTTCAGAAATGTTCTATGTATGCCCATACTCTTCAGTGTTCTAATTAGAAAAGGATGCTGGATTTTATTGAATGCTTTTTCTGCATCTATTGAGAGGATCATAGTCTTTGGTTTTACTTCTGTTGATATGGTGAATAACATTTATAGACTTGTGTATGTTAAACCAGACTTTCGTCCCTGGGATGAAACCTACTTGATCATGATGTATGACTTTTTTTTGATGATAAGCTGCAATCTATTGGCTAGTATTTTGTTGAGAATTTTTGCATCTATATTCATTAGTGAAATTGGTCTGAAATTCTCCTTTGTAGTTGGCTCTTTTCCTGGTTTTGGTATCAGGATAATGTTTGCTTCATAGAACATGTTGGGGAAGATTCCTTCCTCCTCAATTTTTGGAATAATTTCTGCAGTACGGGAATTAGCTCTTCCTTGAAGGTTTGCCAGAATTCTGGTATGAAGCCATCTGGACAAGGGCTTTTTTTGTTGTTGCTGTTGGAAGATTTTTTATTGTTTCTTTAATCTCAGTGCTTGAAATTGGCCTGTTCGGGAGCTCTATTTCTTCCTGCCTAAGTCTAGGGAGAGGGTGTGATTCCAAATATTGATCCATTTCCTTCACATTTTCGAATTTCAGAGCATAGAGTTTCTGGTAGTATTCAGAGATAATCTCTTGCAGCTCTGTGGCATCAGTTGTTATTTCCCCTGTATCATTTCTGATTGAGGTTACTAGAGATTTTACTTTTTTATTTTTAGTTAGTCTGGCCAAAGGTTTATCTATTTTATTTATTTTTTCAAAAAAACAACTCCTTGTTTCATTAATTTTCTGAATGATTCTTTTGTTTTCAATTTCATTGATCTCTGATTTGATTTTTTTCCTTCTGCTGGGTTTAGGCTTAGATTGTTCTTCTTTTTCCAATTCCATAAGATGGCTTGTGAGTTTGTTGGTGTGCTCTATTTCTGTTTTTCAAATGTAGTCATCTAAAGTGATAAATTTTCCTCTCAAAACTGCTTTTGTGATATCCCACAGGTTTTGGTAACTTGTGTTTTCATTGTTGTTCTGCTTAAGGAAGTTAATGATTTCCTTTTTTTTTTAATTAAATCATATTTGTGCACGTTAATTCTATCCTGGGATACAGTGTGTTGGTTCCATATACAATTTGAAATACTTTCATCCGATTGGCCAGCATAGCCATCATGTCATTCTCATAATTGTGTTCAAACATTTAAATTCAACATGTAGAAAGATTCACATGTACCCTTATAAGAAATTATTTTCTCTTTTATTTCTTCCTGCACCCAACTGTCATTCAACCGAAGGTTGTAAAATTTCCTTGCCTTTGTATGGGGTTGAATGTTTTTGTTGTAATTGAGTTTTACCTTTAGTGCCTTGTGGTCTGAGAAGATACAAGGTAAAATTTCAATTCTTTTGATTCTGTTGACATTTGTTTTGTGTTCTAGGATATGATCAATTTTGGAGAATGTTCCATGGGGGGGGTGATGAGAAGAATGTATATTCTTTATCTTTGGGATAGAGTGCTCTATATGTGTCTATCATGCACAGTTGCTCTAGAATCTCATTTAAGTCCTTTATATCTTTGTTTAATTTCTCTTTAGAGGATGTGTCCAGCTCTGTATGAGGAGTATTAAAGTCCCTTGTATTGTGGTATTATAGGATATCGTATTGCTCAGACTGAGTAATGTCTGTTTCTAGAATCTAGGAGCATTTAAATTGAGTGCATAAATATTTAGAATTGAAATGTTTTCTTGTTGTATTTTTCCCTTGACCAATGTAAAGTGACTATCTTTGTCTTTTTTGACTTTAGTTACTTTAAATCCACATGTATCTGAAAATAAGATTGCAACTCCTCTTTTCTTCTGAATTCCATTTGCCTGAAAAATTGTCTTCCAACACTTAACTCGGAGTTTTAATTTGTCTTTTGAAGCTAGGTGTGTTTCCTGCAGACAGCAAATGGATGGCTTGTGTTTTTTAATTCAGGCAGCCAATCTGTGCCTCTTCAGCTTCAGTGGGAAATTCAAGTAATTAACATTTATTGAGATAATTGATAAGTGTGGTAGTGTTCTATTCATCTTATTTTGTGAAAGTTCATTGCTTAGTTTTATTTTTTGCAACATTGTGGAAGTTATGTTCTGTCCTTTAATTTCTGAGTTCTTACTTTGCTGTTGATCCATTATGATGTTCAGTGTGTAGAACAGGTTGAAGTGTTTCCTGTAGAGCTGGTCTTGTTCTGGCGAATTTCCTCAATGTTTGTATATCAGTAAATGATTTGATTTCTCTGTCAATTTTAAAACTTAGCATAGCAGGATATAAAATTCTGAGCTAGAATTTGTTCTGTTTAAGTAGATTCAAGTTAGATGACCATTGTCTTCTGGCTTGGAAAGTTTCATTAGAGAAGTCTGCAGTCACCCTGATGGATTTGCCCCTGTAGATCAACTGGTTCTTACTCTTGGCAACTTGAAGAATCTTTTCTTTTGTCTTGACTTTGGACAGGTTCATCACAATGTGTCTTGGAGAAGCTCTTTTAGATTTTAGGCAACATGGGTTCCAATATCCTTCTGAAAGGAGGGTGCCAGAATCTTTGGTGATATTTGGGTAATTTTCATTTATAATATTCTCAAGTATGGCTTCTATTCCCCTGGGGCATTCTTCTTACCCTTCTGGAACACCTATAATTCATATGTTTAAATGCTTCATAAAGTTCCATAATTCTGTCAGTGAATGTTCTGCTTTCTCTCTCTTCTTTTCTGCATCTTTAACTATCTGTGAGATCTCAAGAGCTTTGTCCTCTACCTCTGAGATACTTTCTTCGGCTTGGTCTAATCTGTTGTTGATACTTTCCATTGCATCTTTAAGTTCCTTAATTGATTGCTTCAGTTCCTTCAGCTCTGCTATATCCTTTCTATATTCTTTGTATCATTCATCTCTTATTTGATTCTGTTTTTGCATTTCCTTTTAATTATTTTCCACTTTATCAGTATTTTCCTTTATTGTTTCCATCATTTCCTTCATTGTGTTCATCGTCTATATTCTAAATTCCCTTTCTGTGATTTCTACCATTTCTTTATAGGTGGAATCCTTTGCAGTAGCTACCTCACAGTCCCTTGGGGAGGTTGCTCTGGACTGGTTTTTCGTGTTGCCAGGATTTTTCTGCTGGTTCTTTCTCATGAGTGATTTATCTGCTTCCTTATCCTAATTTTCCTTTCATGTCCTCTTGCTCTTTAAGTTACCATGCCTCTGGACAAGGGTTTCAATGAGTCCTTTTGGTACAGAACCAGAAGGATGAGAAAATTGAAGAACAGAAAGAGAAGAAAAGAAAGAAGAAAAAGGAAAGAAAAAAGAGAAATGAGAGTGGGTGGGTAAAAGGGAATATTAACAAAAACAGAGGCACAGAAAGAGAGAGAAATGAGCAATATAGGTGTACAGTAGGGTACTTTGACCCAACCTTAAAAACCCCCAACCTCTGGGGGTTTTAGGTTGGGTTGTTCCCTTGAGGTCAGCACTCGTTGTTAGCCTGTTCGGACACTGTACCCTGCCTCCACCGAGTAGAAAGGAAAGACCAAAATGCTATAAATCAAACCAAAACAAGCAAACATAAAAATATATGGGATAAAATTGGGCCAAAAAACAAATAATAGGGGTAGAAACACTAGCAGAAATGAAGTTCTAATTGTTAGAAAAAGCAACAATGGAAAATTATATTTAAACTAGAAAAATGAAGAAAGAAAACAGAAGAAAAATCTATAGGAAAAATGTTGATATTAAAAACAAAACAAAAACAAACAATAAAGAAAAAACACCCAAACAAACAAACAAACAAAAAACCCAAAGCAGTATATATATTTTGCTGAATATTTTCTGGGAAACAGGCAATCTTCTGGGGTATGAGATGATAATCACAATGCTGATACAGCTATACAAAATGGAGACTGGAGGCCTCTGCTGATCTCTCAAACCAGGCAGGGTAGAGAGCCTAAATCTCATCTCAGCCCGCTTAAAAGGCACTTTAAACTGCAAACCTGGGCTAAGCAGAAGCTTTCCTGGGAAAACACTTGTTGCTGGGATCACTACTGAAGTGGCTATCCACTTACCCAGTGTGCCAAAACCCATCTCACACTATGCCCCTGAGCATCAAGGTTGTAAGGTGTCTTAGTTCCTGCCTTTAGGCTGCTCAGTCACTAGAATACTCGCTCCTGCCTGATCCTTGCTCTGCAACCCTGAGGGCAGAGCTTGCCGGGGCAGTTCTCCCACAATGGCTCCATGCCGGCCCATAGCTGAACACTATTAGCTCTGTCTGGCTCAGGGGCTCAGTCTGGGGCCCTAGACAATGCTTAAAGTCCTCTGTTCTCTTGCTCAAGTTCTCCCAAGGTAGTTCAACTGAGTGCCAAGTCCAAAGAAAACCCAAACAGCTCACAGGTAACGCCTTTCCAGTTTGCAATCTCACTGCTGCCGAATTTACAGCTGCCAGCGGGATTAGACCGAAAGAACACATGCAAACACTTGCCAGTTCTCCACTGCTTTTGTTCTCCTTATGGGGTCTAGAAGTCCCTCGTTGACTTCCTGTGTCTATAAAGGGATTTTTCTGGGCAGATCCCATTAGCCAGAGATGCCTGAAGTCTCCCCTCCCCAGACTCACCATGCCCAGTTGCAAAGAAGCTGCTACTCGGCCACCATCTTGCTCCTAATCTCTCCATTTATTTATTTATTATTAAATCATAACAGTGTACATTAATGCTATAATGGGGTACAATGTACTATTTCTGTGTACAATTTGAAATACTTTCATCCAACTGGTTAAAATAGCCTTCATGTCTTTTTCTTAGTTATTGTGTTAAGACATTTATATTCTATAATTAGAGAGATTCACATGTACCCTTATAGGATGAACCATAGACATGATCCCACCAATCACCCTCCCTCCTCCCCTCCCCTCCCTCTGCCCTCTCCCCATATTCCTGGGTTAAAATTGGGTTATAGCTTTCCTATGAAAGCTATAAATTAGTTTCATAGCAGGGCTGAATATATTGGATACTTTTTCTTCCATTCTTGGGATACTTTGCTAAGAAGAATATTTTCCAGCTCCATCCATGTAAACATGAAGGAGGTAAAGTCTCCATATTTCTTTAGGGCTGCGTAGTATTCCATGGTGTACATATACCATAATTTATTGATCCATTCATGGATCGATGGACTCTTAGACTTCTTCCATGATCTATCAATCAATTATGAATTGGGCTGCAATGAACATTATGATACAAATATCTTTATTGTAGTGTGATTTTGGTCTTCTGCATACCTAATAGAGGAATTATAGGATCAAATGGCAGGTCTATTTTTAGTTCTTTAAGTGTTCTCCAGATGTCTTTCTAAAAGGAATGTATTAGTTTGCAATCCCACCAGCAGTGTAGAAGTGTTCCCTTTTCTCCACACCCATGCCAGCATCTCTGTTTGGGATTTTGTGATATGGGCTAATCTTACTGGTGTTAGATGATATCTCAAAGTAGTTTTGATTTTCATTTCTCTGATGATTAAGGATGGTGAGCATTTTTTCATATGTTTGTAGGCCATGCACCTGTTTTCTCCATTTATTTTTTAAGCTTAGTTTAGTAGAGTGCAGAGCTCTTGGCTGAAAATTGTTTTGTGTAAAAAGGTTAACATAGATGACCGTTTTTATCCTTGTTTAGAAAGTTTCAGCTGAAGTCTACTGTCACCCTGATGAATGTCTACTGTCACCCTGATGAATCTGTCTATGTAGGTCAATTAGCACTTACTCATGGATGCTTGAGAATTTTCTCTTTTGTCTTAACTTTGGACTATTTCATTACAATGCTTCTTAGGGATGCTCTATTATTGTTGAGACAATCTGGGATTCAATATCTCTCTGAAGGGAATGTTTTGGAATCTTCAGTAAAATTTAGGAAGTTTTCATTTATGATACCTCCAGCAGGGCTTCCATTACTTTGGAAGTTCTTGTTCTTGTTCCCCTTGAAGGATCCCTATAATTCATATGTTTGAACAGTTAGTGAAGTCCCATAATTCTCTGAGCAAAGGTTCTATTTTCTCTATCTTATTTTCTGCCTCTATGACTACCATGGTTAGCTAAAGAGCTTTATCCTCAATTTCTGAGATTCTTTCTTGTCCATGGTCCAATATGATATTGATACTTCCTACTGCATCTTTAAGTTCTCAGATTCACTCCTTCAATTCCTTAAGTTCCACCATTTCTTTTCTATATTCTCCACAAATTTAATTCATTTGGTTATTTTTTTCACTTTCTCATCAATTCCCTTTATTGCCTTTTCTATCCATATTTTTAATGCCCTTTCTGTCATTTCCATTAAATCTTTACAAGTGGAATTCTCCACAATGCCTACTCATGATCACTTGGAGGGGTTGCTCTGTTCTAGGCTTTCATGTTGCCAGAATTTTTCTGCTGGTTCCTCCTAATGTTTTTTTTTTTTTCTTGTTCACTTCCTTCCCCTCCTTTTTCCTCTCACTCCCTTCTTTGCTTTAAATTACCTTATCTCTGAGCTTAGGTGTTGAAGTGTCCTTTAGGTATAGGGCCAAAAGGAAGAGAAGAGCAAAGTAAAAGAAGGGATAAAGAAAGAAAACTGTATAACAAAAAAGAAGGGGGTGAAAAGAAGGAATTAAAGAAAGGGAGAGAAAAAAGGGGGGAAAGAGAAAGATAGGCTAAATGGTAGAGTTCAATAAGGTGCTTTGACCCACACCCACTACTCCAGGAATTGCAGGGACTGAGCTGGGTGGGTCCCTTGAGATCAGGATCGCCTTACCAGCCTGGAAAAAAAAACAAGAACTCACACCCACCAAATATAGAAAGAAATCAACCATGTCTCAGTAGGGACCTACCAATACCATCTTTACAAAGGCCTAAGCAAGAAGGACATCCTAGACTATAAGCTTATGTTCTCCCTGAGCCAGATCAATACCGTGAAGCTCACAGCCAAACCAATGCCATAATCTCCTGTCCTCAGAAAGAAGAACAAAAATAATAAAAATAGTTAAAGAAAATTAAAAAATACAATCATATAAACTGAAGAATAAAAGAGATATCTTAGGTGTTCTTTGAGAAATTCTGTGAATGAAAAAAGTAGAAAAATCTCCACCGAATGAGAGAATAAAGGATAGAAATAAAAATAAATAAAGAATAAAAGGGGCTTAAAACTATAACCAAATGGAGGATCCCTAAGGAGAGAAAGAAAAGAGGAATAAAAATAAATATATAATAAAAGGGGCTTAAAAACTATAACCAAAATGGAGGAACCCTTGCTATTGTAGAAAGTAAAAATGAAAAAATAAAAATACACCCAAACCAAACCAAATAAGATTAAAAAAACAACAACAGAAACAATAAAAATTGGGGAAAAAACTAAGAACTAAGAAAAAACTGAGAAAGAAAGCAGAAAAAACGAGAGAGAAAAAAATGTGTGTGTGTATATATATATATATATATATATACTCACACATATATATGCACACATATGTATAAATTGCAATATATTTCCTGGATACCAGATGGCGCTGTGGTGTTATGAGACAGAGAACACACGGTGTTTTCACTGTATAATATTGGGGGCCAAAAGCCACTCTTCAGTTTCAAAGGAAACCGGAACCTGTCCTCCTGACCTACTTGCCCCTAATCAGGGCCTGGTCACTTCATCAGCTCTCAGTCTCCATGGGATTAGGATCCCAAAGATCTCATCAGATCTCTCAGGTTGCATATCTTGACTTTTCAAAGAGTGCCTTCTAATAACAAAGTGGTTTTCCCTGGAGAAGGGGTGCTCAACTCACCCCAAGGATGGCTGTCTGAGCTGAGCAGGAATGCCAGAGCCAGCTGTGCACTAAGGCCCCAGGACTATTTCTTCCATGTGTCTTTCCCACAATGGTGACTAGCCTATAGCCAAGCCAATGGTAGCATCACCTTACCTAGCACTCAATCTTGGCTCCCTGATGCTTCTCAAGTTCCCTGCTCATCCAAGCCTTTCCAAGGCAGTCCAGGGAACAGTTCAGTCCAAAAACAAAAACTGCAGGACAGGTCTTTCTCACCTCCAGTCCTCCACGGGAAGGCTGCCAGCCAACATCTGTGCATACCTTGGTACTTGCCCTCTGTGCTGGTCCACCTCAGCTCCAGACCTCTTTGGCTCCTGGACTTTCTCCTACTGCTTCACTGTGCCCCTGGAGTGATGTTTCTGGTTAGGATACCCCAGTCACAGGTGGTGGAAATCCTCTGTCTCCTGTCTTACTGATAGCAGCTGGCAAGGAGATGTCTCAAGTCCATCGTCTTTGGTATTTATTTATTAAGTGGTCATTGAGGCAGATGTTGAGAAATAAGGCAAGAAAGAGATTAGATGTTTGGTGCTGGCTGGGGTTAAATAGTATGGTCCAAAACATCTTCTCAGGCTATAGGGAAGTGTGGAAAAATGTGGGTTTAGGGATGGGTCATACTCTAATCCACACCCCACTTCTGGATGGATAATATATATAAATTGCATATGTGGAACATATTAATAACTCAGCAAGTAGAACTCCCTATCTCTTTCCCTCATGAATTTGCTTTTCCATTAGTTTTCTTTTCTCAGTTAATGGCTTCACCATCCACCCAGTTGCTGAAAGCAAAAAGCTTGGATATCATTCTTAATTTCTCCCACTCTCTTCCTTCATCCTTTCTATCACCAACACATACACACAGTCAATTAATTCTCTCTTCCATTTTTACTTCCTGAATATCTCTCATGTTTACCTACATCTTTTCATTCTCACTACAGTCTCAGTATCAATCATCTTTCAAATATATCTTGCCACAGTCTTCTGGCTGGTATTTTTATCTGTAGTTTTGTCCTAATCTACTCCATTTTATTTCACACAGCAACCAAAATGATTTTTCTAATACCCAAAGTTATCATATCACTCACCTAGTTGAAAACTATCAACAGATTCCCGTTTCCTTAGAACAAAGACAGATCTCCATAAAGCAGCTTTTAAGAAGCCAACATCACTAACTCTTACTATTCTTTCAGATTTGTCAATTTTGATATACCTTCTTTTCATAAGCTTTCCCTGCTCCAGGTCTTATCTTACCTGTTACTTCCTCAGGAAGCCTTTCCTGAATTCCCAAACTAGGCTTTCACCCCTTCTTTGTTATATGTTATAAGTTTCCAAGGTTTCCAATATGTCTTAATTGCTGTACTCTGTCTACCTACAATACTAACACTCACTCATGTAGCATTTACTGTATGCCAGGAAATATTCTAAGAACTTTGTATCTATTATCCAATGTAACCCTCACACCAATCCTATGAAGTAGGTGCTATTTTATATCCATTTTTTAAGAAAGGAAACTGAGGCATACAGAGGTCATTTATATAATGTCATACAGTTAGTAAGTTGTAGAACTAGGGATTTGAATCTAGGTAGGCTGGCCCTGGAATCCATGCTCTTAATGACTATACTACGCTGGCCCTCACTTGCAATAAATTACTTAATGGCTTATAATCATGTAATGACACCAAATTATAAATTCCAGGTCTGTCTGATTTGCCACCCACTATATTTCCCTATGCCAAGCATGGTGCCAGAACATAGTCAACGTTCAATAAATGTTCATTAGATAGATAAATCAATGTTTATTGACTGCATAGTGAATAAATAAATAATACCTATTATTATTCTCAACACCTAACTCAAAAATCATCTGCTTTATGAAGATTTATATGACCCCACCCCTTACCCTAGACAGATTTAATATTTCCCACCTCTGCATTCTCAAATTTACTACATATAATCTGTCTTGCACAAGACTATAAGATGTCTTTAAGGACAAAACATCTATAAATTATTTTTGTATTTCAATTACCTATATCAAGAGTGCCTGACATATAATAGATGCTCAATTAATGACTATGCAGAAAGCAGAAAGGAAAATAGACATCTAACTAGGTGATAGGTGACACACAGAAAACCTTAATAGATATTATGCCACCTAATGAGAATACAAAAATAAGTCATTTTATTTTTTCTTAATTCTAATAAGATTAAACTTAGTTAAAATAAGTGCATTGTTCTGTGTAGGGTTCCAAATAATTAAAAACCTGAGAAGACAGAGAAATAATGCTTTACTGAAGCACATACTAAAAGGCGTGGTGACTTTACTCAACAATAGTAAATTTTCTTCTTTTTGGCATTTCTCCTTAAAATGCCAGCAAATGTAATGTGACTTTAAGCCTTTAGCAGAAACTGAGATAGTTACATCTTCTACCCTAATCTTCCCATACCAACACCATATGCTGGGTTCTGGGGTCCATCCTCTAAGAAGGAAATTGCATGATTCAGATAGTGGTCATAGTTACAGGTCTTATATGAGTACACTTATTTTGGGAAAGTAAACAATTGTCCTCTAATTTGTCACATTTGTAAGTTAATATTTTTCTATCCTTTAATTCTTTATAAAATATTTATAATATTAGCACTTGCCCATGGAGTTGCTAAGATTAAATCAGATAATATTTGTAAAGCACTCTTCCCAGTGCCTGGATGTCTGAATCAAAAGTGAATAACTACTATCCTGTATAATATAGACACAATATCCTATTTAACTGTCACATCACATTCAATTGTCATAACACATCCATAAAGTCAGTCATCTTATTGCTATTATATAGATGAGAAAATTGAGGATCAGAAAACACAAGGGATCTCAGGTAGGTGACAGTAAGTGGCAGTTCAGGTATTCAAACTCAATTCCAGAGTCAAGGACATTTCCACAAACCAACCTGCTTCTCCAGCAGATATAATGATAGTCATTTAGAAATCTATTAGGGAAAAGGGGAGAAAGAACATATGAATCTATTCTTCACCTTTTAAATGAAAATAAATTAAGTACTTTAAAGAATCACTGCCTTTCCTGAGTAAACCAAAAAATCTGTCAAGCAACTAAGAAGTCTTTTGTCTTTTGAGCTTATGAGACAGCCACAGATGTCCACAAAGTGTATTTTCAACAGCTGGATTGTCCCAGTTCATTGCTCCAAATCTCTCTTGCTCTCATACAGTTTTACCTTCCCTCAATTCTGATAATTTCTGATAAATGTAAACAAGTCCATTCTATCTGACCTGCTATTTCTCAATAGACCACAACTCAGGTTCTAAAAATATAAGTCAATCAAGACTGAGGAATAATTGAGCTAAATGATTTTTCTTACTGATGAATTTGTGTATTATTCAAGTCATTGCTAGTTTATATCCTTTAACAGATAATGAATCTCTACAGGGTTGATGTCAAGTTTACAAATTCAAGAGGCTTTATGTATCATTCCTTCATTTATTTGTGCAACAAATTTTAATAATAGTTAATACATACAGCCCCTTCTGTGTTCTAGGCACTATTCTATGTACTTTGTACCTAGTGTTTTTTTACTTTATACCTATTAACTAATTCATCTTTTAACAACAATCCAATGAGACAAGTGCTATTATTACAATACTTCTTTTAACGATAAGGCAGTTTAGGCACAAGAGAAGTTGTACAACTTGTGTAAGGTTGCACAGCTAGGAAATAATAGAGTTCGGATTAAAATACAGGGTTTTTAGTTTGAGAGACAGTCTAACTACTGTTCCAACTATGTACCAGGCAGTGGAAGAGTTTGAGTATTCAATAAACTCCAAAATAATGATTGAACACCTCACTGTATGCCTACCACAACACTGGTCACTATGCTAAGAATGAAAAAAGCATAAGACACCAACCATGTTTGCCTTCAAAGGATCCTGAGCCTTTTAGAAAAGAGTAAATAATACATACATATTTATAAAACAACATATTAACACATAGTATCACTAGAGAGATTCAGGATAATCATGGTACCAAATAGTCTGTCCTGATGTCTCAGTAAATCCTTGAAATGTCCCAGAAGTTTAAATATTTTATCACATAAACCATATATCCCAAACGGTATGTCAACTTTCTCTCTCACATTCGAAGTAACACAGAACTTTGGTAACATATGCTCAAATACATTTATAATCTCATTTTTACTAATTGTGAGGTGAGTAAATTCACAAGTGACTTCTTGAGTTGACCAAGGTGATCCTTTCATTAGAAAATACAAAACATAATATAGCTACTTTGCCTAAATGGGCATCAGTAAATTCCAAAGACTTTTATAAAACTTTTTTTTCCATTGACTTTTACTAGGTGTTCTGTGGAATACTTACATGCTAGAGATTACATTGATAGAAATATGAAGCAAAACTTACCATAAATTGTATGCTACAGCTATTGGGAAATTTTGTTAGAAATAAAATTGGTTACAATATGGAATTATCTTTAAAACTCTACATTTATTATGTTTTCACTTGTGAGTGATTAAAACTCAAAGATATTGACGGTATCTATAAATATTGAATATTTGCTAACTATTCTATATTATTGGATTTTATTATCAACTATTTTCAGGGGTTGGAAACCTACAGTCACTGATTGTTTTTGTACATAAAGCTTCAATGAAATACAGCCATGCTCATTTCTTTACATATTATCTCTGTCTGTTTTGCACTTCATTGGCAAATTTGAGTAGTTGAAATATAAGCTAAGTAGCCCAGTAAGCCTAAAATATTTAATGTTGAGTGCTTTACAGAAAAATATTGCCAACCTACAGGCTATTTCATTAAAAGTTTTATTTTAAGTCCAACAGTAAATAGAGTTTAAGGTAGAAGAGTTAAACTTTATCAGGACACACACACACACACACACAGAACTCATTTTTTTTTTACCAAAAAAAAAATGTATTAGAAGATTAAATAAGAATAAGGCAAACATTTACAAATTTTTCCAAAGAGACTAAATTTGATTATTTTATTTTAGAATGTTATTGTAAAAGCCTCAACTACTTTTAACACAGTTATTTAAAATCACTCTGAGACTTCCTCTAATTTTAAGCAGTGCAAACGCATATACCTCTATAGATTTACTCATGTGCATGAATTTTATGATAAGCTTTCCTCATGTAACATTTCTCTGCAAAAAAAATCATAGGATGCCTATACTGCCAGATTTGTAGAATTTTATAAGATTGAAGACTATTCATTAAAATACAATCTTATAAGGCATTAAGTATAAGATCTCATCTACTTAGGAAATCTACTTAAAGGACACTTTCCTAAAGATCCTTATCTTTAGGATGCTTAAGTAATATGAGTTCCTGATACTCATATTAAGTTTGTGATTTGATTTTCATTGTCTTTATTCACAGACAAGCACAGTGAAGTAGCTTATTAAAAAGTTTCATATCTACCAAATAATAGAATTAGGATGTTGGCTTCCCTGATACCTCCTGATATCACCTTCAGGCAGGTCTCTTTTTGCTGCACTATAGTATATACATTTTTATTTTTAACCATAAAAGAAAGTATAAATAAATTCACTGATTGGTGGTGAAACAATTATTCACAATGGCTGCTTTCATATATTCAACAAAATCCCACCCCACTTCAATGTTACAGTGAAGACAATGAGGCTCAGGGAAAGGAAGGGATTTTCTCAAGACACAACAGTCAGTTAACCGGAATTGAATTCCAAGTTTCCACTGTTGTTGCCTGAACTTTGTATATACATTTTTATATCCTGACAGATTCTTCACATTTAGATGTTAATGGGATTTCTTGATTAACTATTCTCTTACTTGAGAAAGAGATTTCCAAATGAGAAACAGAGCACCTGAAAGGCAAAGTATCCTGCTCAAGATCTCATAGTATCCAATGTACACACACCTATTATGAAACTAATTTAAACCTTTTTATATGAAAGCTATAATCTAATAACAACCTAAGGATATGGGGAGGGGGGAGGGAGGGGGGAGAGCACTTCTGTTGTTCATCTTGCAAGGGTACAAGTGAATCTTTCTATGAGTAGAATATGAATGTTTTGACATAATAACTAAGAAAGTTACATGAAGGCTATGTTAACCAGTTTGATGGAAGTGTCTTGGATTTTCTATGAAAACACCACACTGTACCCCCAAAGTGCATCAATGTACACAGTTACCATTCAATAAAAAAAAAAAAATTAAATTAAATTAAAAAAAAAAAAAGATCTCATAGTGACTTAGAGGTAGAGTTGACACTGACTGCCCAGTAAAATTTCAGAGAATGACAAAGGGTAATAACTGGCCCAAGCCTGCCAAGAAGAAACCAGTGACTCTCTGGGACTCACCAAGTTCCCAAATGAATGTCCATTTCTTACCTGATGTTAAGGCACTACAGATCTTCGTACCCAATCTGGCTTCTTGCCTCCTTGTGGGCATAGTTGCCAAGAACAGGTGGTTCTCAGGCAGCTTTTTTCCGCCAGGCATGAGTGAAACTGACAAGGCCTGATGACAAAAGAATTATGAGATAATACAAGATTTTATGATTTTTTTTTTTTTCTAAAGCCAGGGATTCAGGCACCAAAACAGAAAAAAAAAAAAAAAAAAAACTGGTCCCTTGCAGAGTCTTTGACCTGTTTGATTTGGGACTTTAAGCAGGTCTTACCCTTCACTTTATCCTATGTGACCTTCCTACTGTCTCTCTCTTTCTCTCTCTCTCATACACACACACACACACACACACACACACACACACACATAGATACACATGCAATCTGTGCTTTCCTAAAGCCTTTGTCTTTGCTGATGTTGGCCCTGCTCTTCCCATAATCTTCACCTGTCACCCTTCTTTATGTGGGCAAATTTGACATCTCGTCGATGTCAGAATATTGTCTCACATGACCCTGCTCCATGAAACCTTCCAGGATATCTTTAGCTGACAGGATGCTCTCCTTCCTACCAAGTCTCATAGCTCTTTCCTTATATAATTGTTTAGCTCTAGCCCCTTTATTTCTATGTTAGCACCTTATACATTCAGGTGTAAAAATATATTGAAAAAAGCTTAATGATAATATTTGATCATCACACCTGATGTGGCAGATGAAACATCACCATTCCTATTTGATATAGTTGATAAGAAAGTTGAGGCTCTGGGAGTTGAAGGGTCACACAGTTTTTATGGAGGAGAGATCAGACAGAAGACTGGCTTTCCGTTTCTCCTTTTCATTTTATCTGAAAAATAAATAGCTGTAATTCTTCTTTCTTCAACAAAACCTTTGTCAAGACGATCTTAGAGCCCTGAACATCTACTTGATCTCATAAAACATTGTAAATATGGCTTAAAACTCAAACATAAAGGCTTGAGTATGGTTTCAGAGACTTTTGGAGCTAGGGTTTTCCTCAGGATTATCATTTTCTATGGCTTATATCAGGGTTGCATAGATAAAAAGGATGTTCAAGTTTATCTAGGACAAATCTGTATATATAAAAACTGTAAATTAAGGGTGATAAAGAAAAAAATCTGTGAAAGCACTGGCTATCTCTCCTCCCCTTCTCCTGTGCATAGAGTCCTTTCCAAGGGAATAATACCTTCAAACCTCCACAGTGGTTAATTGTGCTTTGCCCCTAGTCCCTTATGTGGCTGCTTTGTTATCCCAGGGAACAAGCCAAGCAGCACCAGTTTAATTGTTAAGTTCCCTGATAAAGAACTGTGGGCCATCAAGAAAGCTTGTGGTCAGGAACTAAACACCATGCAATTGGCTTCCCAGGGACCTGTTTATTTTGAGGCCTAGTTGGAATCAGAACTCGATACTTCCTCAAAACAAATATTTGCAGCTGTCAGGAGCCAGGACAGCTGTGAAAAGAGTAAGTTGGATTTGGTTCTGCCTCCTGCACCACTCCAAAGCTCTACCAGCATCAGTTTCTAGAACCTTTCCCACCGATGAAAGTACAAAGGGTAAAGATTCACATATGCTTTTAACCAGCCTGGCAGGACCTAGAAGTTTGACACTTAGGTATTTCTTCTTGTTTCAACATGAGTAATTCAAACTGGGAATGGCTAGAAGTTAAGTATGAAGCATTGGATAGTTTTTTTAAAGTTCCTCATATCTGGCAACAGTTTCCTGAGCTACATCTAAATCGAAAATGCCAACACCTATTCTCTCTGTAGTATGTGATCTCAGGGAAAAGTTTCAGATTTACAAAGTCCTCAGACATGTCTTTAAATTTCATAATACTTCTATTTCCCATGCTAGATGGGCTCAGAATTGACAGTGTACATTTTAAGAAAGCCAGAGATGTCAAGGGTCAGGGAAGATGTACACTGCCAGGATAGACAACATAAATTTCCAGGGGCCCAGTTTAAAATGAAAAATGTGGGACTCTTAGTTAAAAATTACTAACATTTCATGATATAGATAACAGATCATGTAAGTAACCACAGGGCTTTGTGTGACTACACAGGTTACTTTCCCAGGAAGCCATCCCTGCTCCCAGCTTAACAAGAGACCAGAACACTTAGGTCATTCTCAAATTCAAACTGTCCCTTGACTGAAAACCAGATGATGTAATGCTTATTATACCACAATCCCCCATCTAATGATCACACTGTGGAGTGCTACAGCAAAAGAAAATAAAAGCCATCTAATAATGCTTTTAGGACCATTAGAGGATTTTACCAGTTTAGGTGATGATGGCCCAGAAGGACGGAGGAATGACCTTTTACCTTTTATACCTCTTTCAAAAGAACACTATTTTCTTGGTATTCATTGACCTCTCCTGACAAAGTCCTGCATTGCCTTTGCCAAAATTAACAACCCATCTTGGCTTCTTGCCACTTCACATTTATTCATTAGTTCAGTGCATGACTGCTGCTCTCAACCCACACAGTTGGGTCAGAGCCTTCCCTGCTTAATCTTTAT
This sequence comes from Otolemur garnettii, assembly GCF_000181295.1. NCBI lineage: Eukaryota > Metazoa > Chordata > Mammalia > Primates > Galagidae > Otolemur > Otolemur garnettii. The sequence goes on along the minus strand of NW_003852601.1, from coordinate 601,212 downwards.
TAAAAATACTTTGAAAATTAAAACCTTGGTTAGTAGAGAAAACATCGTGGATAGAACAGGGAATTGTGGGGTCTTGGCTTCCTCCCAGAACTGCTGCCATCATGTAATGTGATCTTTGACAGATTCAGGGTAGCTGAGTGACTATATATATATATATTTTTTTTTTTTTTTTTTGAGAAATAGCAAAAACCAAAGAATGCATCTGATGGGATATTGCCCAGCTCTAATACTGAATACCTGGGTTGTCTTAAAGGAGAGGTATGGTCTATTTCATTTCTCTGACCCTCAGTATCCTTCCCTCTCCCACCTATATATGCATCACACTCTGGAGATGATTTTTAGCAAAGAAACACTATTCATATTATACAGAGATGCATGCTTAGCAATACTCTGTTTGGGGCTGGCATTCCAACTTTGTCTACAAACAGAAACTTATTTGACAGAAATCTGGAAAAAACAAACAGACACAAGTAGAAAATAAAAATCACAGTAGTTTTACACAACCATTTGTTTTCTGGGGCAAGATAACTAATTTTGTTACCATTTTTCTATCCTGTTATTCTGGTGCTATGGAGGCCCTAGATAAAATGGAAGTTGTGGGGAAAGGAAGAAGCTGGTTCTAAATTTATTTTTTCAAGGACTTATGGGTAGCTCCACTCTTTTCCTTGAAAAGGAGTTGTAGGGAATCAATGTTTCTAATTATACATCAGGTATAACTATGGCCTGTTCAAAATGTCCCTCTTTGCCATAGTACTATGAGAGCTGGGAGCAGCATCTATGCAAACCCACTTGGAGCTTGGCTTGGTAGTGTAGCTTCAACCCAAGTCTGGGACTGGGAACTTTTCCATTCAACTCCATGGCTGGTTCTATCTACCTGACTTGCCTCCCAGGCAGGCTGTAACCCTGCCTAAATCAGGCTTTCTCAACATTTGTATAAGGAGACAAAGAGTAGGGAAGAGAAGTTATTTCTTCAGCCCTGGCTTGTAGCTGTGTCTGCCTGCCTGCATACAGTTCAAATTTGGCTGCCAGCCTTATCTTAATCATAACCAGTTGACTCTCTTAATCTGATTTCAGAAGCTTCTCAGGCATGGCCTGATGTCCTATATTGACTTTGGCCCTTGGCTCTGGGGCATGGAAGATCTGAAGTCATAGGAAGCCAGATAGGCTACCAAAGGCTTCAAACTGGCCAACTCTCAATTCATTTCAGCATGCACTTACCCAATCACTCTGTGCTAGGCCAGCACCAAGAACTGGGGGGAAATGGACTGAGACCTAGTCCCTGCCTTCCAGGAGCTCACAGCCTGTTAATATATGAATCCAGAAGAGTAAGCAGGTCGTTTCACTATAATGTAATTAAAGATAGGGTGGAGATGAGACTGGATGTCTTAAAAGCACTGAGGAGAAGCATTTAACCCAGCTTGGGGGCATCAGAGAAGACTTTCTTAGGAGGGGTCACCAGGTAGAGTTTAAAGGATTTAGTGTGAAAACAGTAAAAAATAAATGCTAAGGAAAGAACAGCAAGAGGAAAGGGAAGAGAGTATCTAACAGCAATCTATTCCAAGAAACTATGAGTCAGGATAACTAAACCTTAGAGAGCCAGGCTTAGAATGGTGGAGATAAGGCTGGAAAGCTCCTTAGAGCTTGACGTATTTATATCCTAAAGTTAATGGGGAGCCAGCCAGCAGTTTTTGTATAAGGAAGATTTTTCAGTTGATGAATAAATAAACAAATCTATGTCACACCTTTACTTAAAAATGTTCAGTGTTTTCTAGAAGCCTATGGAATAAAGCCTGGATTCATTGGATTGGTTCTACACAAGCCACTCTAATCTAAACTTCTCAACTCACTCTTTCCTCTAACCACACAAAACTCACTCTTAGCTGCTCTTCATTTAAAGCCCATATGATTCCTTATTTCCATATTCCTTTTCTCTTTCCATTCTCTGATGAGCTCAATCATTCTTTGAGAGCAAAGGCAATTATCATTTTCTCTGAAAAGATCTCCCTGACCTCTAGTCACTTCCCATAGCATTCTGTTCATGTCTTATAGCTTTTATCACACAATGTTGTAATGTCTTTGTTTATTCCAGTATTTCCCACTTTACTTGAGTTGCTTGAAAGCAAAAAAGATTCTTTATATATTTCTACATTCCCAGAACTTCACATAGTCAACACTCAGTCCATGTTGTTTAAAAGAGTCTAAAGATTAACTGATTGAACTAGAAACTAGGAAACAGATTACTTTAGTTCTTTTGGCACTGGCAAAATTTGTTATCAAGTGGTATGTAGTAGAAAAAGGACCTATCATGGGTAGTGGGGAGTAGGAAGTGACATAGATCTTGGAATTCCAACCCATATGCTACTGTTGACTTACTACAGTTATCCTTTTCTATCCTGGGCCTTAAAGTCTCAAGCTATCTATTGAACCAATTTATCATCTAAGAGATCAACAATCTTTTTCTCATCCCAGATATAATTCTCCAGAATTATGTCAGTCATATGGTCCACACACTTACCCTTAGAGATGTACAGAGTCTATGGCAAATGAGTATAAAGCACTTGTGTCTATAAGAGGAAATACCAAGTCTGTATGATGGATGAATACTACAAAAGGTATCTAAGAAACATTTCAGACCTCCTCATCCAGAATGAAAACATAGAATTCCTCTCTAATTTATGTAGCCAAAGAATGGGACAGTAGGAAGACCACAGAGACATTTTGAATGACATTAACTTGATTTTGCCTAGTCCATCAACACCCATACATAAAAAGATATCACAGAACTTATAAGTTAAACTCCAAAGGATAAACTCCAAAGGATTCATTCCTTTCTATCTTTCATATCCCCAAAGATCTACTGTCCCATATTCTGCAGTCTAGGAAAGGTAGGTGTTTTCCTGGATTTTGCTATGAAAGCAAAGTCAAAATGTCACAAGCCAGGTAATAAACAATGTCTTTGTTAGTGCGTGCATGTGTGTGTGTGTGTGTGTATGAATTAAATATATTATCAGAACCTTTCATATCTGGCTAGAAGCAAAGGGAAAAGCTTAACAACATTTACAAAAATTATGGCTAATAGAATATGTTATACAGTACTTAACTTGCATGTTTTTAATTAATGTGAAGATAGATCCTGGGTTCTTTTCTGACTCATTTCCATTACCATCAAAGTTCTATAACCTTCACTTATTTCCTCTTCTGAGAATGGAAACTACTGTGTTGTCTAAATACAGAGAAATGAGCTGTAGGGTCCCAGAAGGGAGTATAAAAATGAATACTGATGATAATTTTAAATGATAGCATTGATACAATGATTTATTGTTATAATCATTTTTGCATAAATAATCTTAATTTATTCTTATAATAATCATGCTCAAATGAGTCAAGGCCTTTACATGTGCTATTCTCATTGTTTGAGTAGTTCTTACCTATTTTTGACTAGTTCTACTAATGCTTCAGATCTCAACTCAGTGGTCATTTTACTAAAGAAACCTTTCCTAACTTCACCATTCATGGCAAGTCTATTGCCATGGGCATTGATACCTTTCTTTGATTCTCTTATCATACATGTAATTGCAATTTTGTATAAGCCATTTAATTAATGTATGTATGACTAATAATATATATGAATGTATTTGTATGACTATTTAATATGTATCTATAATACAAAATTGTTGCTGAGAAGTGGCTACCCTCCCCAGCCAGAGACTGTACTTTCCAGCTTTCCTAACATCTGGGTAAAGGGGGAATGGCATGGGATAATTTCTTTTTTATTATTGTCATTTGCTTATTGTTTGGGATTCATTGAGAGTAAACAAAGAATTAGGTTACATTGATTGTATTTGTTAGATGAAAACCCTCTTATAATTGTGTCCTGCCACCAAGGTGTTCCATACACCATGACTCCCCCATCCGTCTCCCTCCTCCACTCTCCCCACTTGCTCATTCCCCTGCCCCACCACCTTTGTATCAGCTCATCTACTGCCTCCATATTAGAATTGAGCGCACTCAATTCTTGCCTCTCCATTCTTGTGATGCTTTACTAAGAAGAATATGTTCCAGCCCCATCCAGCTTAATACAAACGATATAAAGTTCCCATTTTTTTCAGTGGCTGAATAGTATCCCATGGTGTACATATACCACAGATTGTTAATACAATCTTGGGTTGGTGGGCATTCAGGCTATTTCCACGTTTTGGTGATTATAAATTGAGCTGCAATAAACATTTTGGAGTATGCACCATGGGTTGAGGAGAAAAATGTATATTCCTTTGCTTTGGAATGGTGTGTTCTATATATGTCTATTAATCTCATTTGTTCTGGGTGACAGTTAAGTCCCTTGTATCTTTGTCTAGTTTCTGATAAGAGTATCTGTCTAGTTCTGTCAGAGAGGTGTTAAAGTCCCCAACTACTGTGGTATTATGGTATATCATATTGCTCAGACCCATCAAGGTCTGCTTCATAATGTGAATTAATACTCTGGGAGCATTTAAGTTGGGTGCATAAATATAATTGAAATGTCTTCTTGTTGTATTGTTCCTTTGACCAGTATAAAATGTCCATCTTTGGGCAAAGATCCACTTGTATCTGAAAATTAGATTGGAAACTTTCCTTTCCTCTGATTTCCATTTGCTTGAAATACTGTTTTCCATTCCTTAACCTTGAGTCTTAATTTGTCCTTCAAAGCTAGTTGTGTCTTCTGGGGACAGCATATGGATGGCTTGTGCTTTTTAAATCCTATCAGCCAGCCTATGCCTCTTCAGTGGTGAATTCAGTCTATTGACATTTATTAAGAGAATAGATAGATGCTGTGGAGTTCTATTCATCTTACTTTGTGAAAGTCTGTTGTGTACCTTTATCTTTTGCACCATTGTGGAAGCTAAGTTTTCACTTTTAGCTTCTGCATGTTTATTTTGCTGGTGGTCCATTGTGTTGGTCAGTGTTGAAAATAGGTCTAAGTATTTCCTGTAGAGCTGGTCTTGTGGTTACAAATTTCCTCAATGCTTGCATATCTGCAGAATATTTGATTTCTAAATCAATTTTGAAGCTTAGTTTAGCAGGACACAGATTTATTGGCTGAAAATTGCTTTGTTTAAGAATGTTTAAGGTGAGCTCGACTCTCATAGCACACTGGTTATGGCCTCAGCCACATGCATTGGGGTTGGCAGGTTTGAGCCTAGTGTGGGCCAGCTAAACAACAATGACAACTGCAAGAAGAAAATAGCCAAGCATTGTGGTGGATGCCTGTAGTCCCAGCTACTTAGGAGGCTGAGGCAAAAGAATCTCTTAAGCCCAAGAGTTTGAGGTTCCTGTGACCTGTGATTCCATAGCACTCTACTGAGGGTGACATAGTAAGACTCTGTCTCAAAAAAAACAAAAAAGAATGTTGAAGGCAGATGACAAACAATTGAAAACTACTGAAAGGCTTCCTCCCATCCCAGACCACTGTGAGCACCTAGCTGATCCCAGCTGGTCTCTACTACTTGCCTATTTCATGACATTTTCACTGTTCCAGATCATATGCTGTATCCAGCTCACCACCTCCTCACTGTGCTCCCCAAGCTATGACGTTGGGTAAGGACCCCGCACCTGGTATGACTGGGTTCTCTCTTTTTCCCCAGTCATTCTAGGAGAGTTCAGCTGAATAATCCTTCTGGTCTGCCATCTTTGACAATAAATTCTTACTAATGCAATATGAACAGAAGTGATGCATGTCAGTTCCTAACCATAGCAGTCAAAAAGCAGTAGCACATTTCTTATCCTCTCTTTTTACTTCTGGGTATAGAGCTTTCTGATGCAGTGGTTCTTAAACTTAACTGCATGTTAGAATCATCCAAGAACTTAAAAAATGTTGACACCTCTGCTGCACCCCATGCGAATTAAATCTCTGGAAGTGCACAACTAGGCCTCAGTATTCTTAAAGCTTTTTTTGAGATTTTTTTTGAGCTAATGGGTAGCTAAGACTGAGAATCACTGTTTAGGGATGGCTGCTGGATCATTGGAACACTATATTGAGAAATGCTGTCTGCTGAGCAGAAATATCTGTATTGGGTTCTCTTACGAGCAAGAAACTTAGGCTAAGTTTCAGAAATTATGGGTTCATTTGTTACACCAATTAGTTTACCCTAACTAATATATTCTCATATATCTCCAGGATCTACCACAAGGTCCAGTATATAGTAGGTGTATAATTACTATTATTGAAGGAAGGTGCTATCTTCCTGATCTTTACAAATAAGGTTCAAAGAGGCTGAATATCTCACTCAAGGTCACATAAGTAGAAAGAAGCACTTTGAATTTGAGCCCAGATCTCCTTGATTACAAAATGAGTATAATCTTCCACTGTACTATAATGTCCCACTTTTTCAAATGAGAAAAACATAAGATTTTAAAAACATAGGTGCCTGTGTTTATATCTGTTAATATCTTCTATAGGTGACAATTAGTGATATGTTATGGCTTCAGTCTCCTCTTAGCTAATGGTGGTTAATTTAAATGAAAAAAAAAAAAAGAAAGAAAAATATCAAGCCAAGGATAGCATTGTTGGAAATTGTAGGTGCTTTTAAGGTTTTCTGTTTTAGAAACAAATCAAATACCTCAAATTCTTAGCAAACTAAGACTATATTTTATGAATCTCAAAAACCAACATTTAGAAAATAGTGGAATCTGGCAAAGATACAAGGACCTTAGTTCTGGACTAAATCAAGATCTACTTAAATGGTCTTATTGACTCTGGTCTTCCTGCACCTTCCAATTTTTAACTAACATATCTTTTTAAAGACCATCTGCATCATATCACTCCATAGCTTAAACATCTATGATAGTTTGTGTCCATTCTCTTATCAATTCCACATCATTCTTACTAAACTACTACAAAACACTCCATAATCTATTGCTATTCTGTTCAGCCAACTTTTTCTGTCAGCTCTCCTTTACTCATCCTCTTTTCGAGCCAGGTTGCACTCTGTACACTGTGTACTGTATCAGTACCATCTTCAACATTCCTCTAAACCTTTCTTTATAGTGAACCCTGCCTCCTATTCCTGCTCATATCCTACCACTTCATGAAGTCTTTTTTTTTTTTTTTTTTTTTTGGCAGTTTTTGGCCAGGGTCAGGTTTGAACCCACCACCTCTTGTATGTGGGGGCAGTGCACTACTCCTTTGAGCCACAGGCGCTGTCCATCATGAAATCTTTTTTATGCCACTGTGACTCATTTAGTATTTTTTTAGTTGTTATGTTTTGTGTGTTCATTTCATTTCTTTGGAGCACTTTGACTGCTTTTTGTCAGTGTCCCATACTAAGCCTTATTCCTTTGTGTAATAGTGATCAGTGGTTATTTTCTTTACAGATATAGTTTACAAGGCACTCCTGAATACATGACCCCATTGGTGGGTCACATTCACTGATTTGTTCCATTTTAGGATGCTATAACAAAATATCACAGATTTGGTAATTTATAAAGAACATAAATTTATTTTCTCATAGTTCTAGAGGCTGGAAAGTTCAAGATCAAGGCTCTGGTAGATTTGTTGTCGTGTGAGGGTCTGGTCTCTACTTTCAAGATAGTGCATTGAACACTGACTGCTTCCTCTGAAGATAAATTTCCTCCATCAAGGTCTTTTTATAAGGATACTTAATCCCATTCATGAAGACAGAAACCTCATAACTTAACTCAATCACTTCCCCAAATCACACTTCCCAATACCTTTGCATTGAGCTTAAGTTTCAGCATTAATTTTGGAAGGTCCAGAAACATTCAAGCCATAATATCCACTTTATGGAATAAAGTATTGATTATCCATCTTACAAAATATTTATTGAGAGTCTTCTAACTGCCATACACAGTGCAGCAAAGCTATTTCTAGCCACTTTTTACAGATGAGGAAATTTAAAAAGAATAGTGAGGTAAAGGTACTTATTCTAGTTTACATAGCTACAAAATGACTGTTCTAGAGGTCCTCCTCAGGCCTAACATTATACAGTCAAGGTTCTCTCAATGATAAGCTGTATCTCTGCAAGAGTAAGCATTCAATACAGAGTATCCCAAAAGGCATGCCTAATGTAACCATATAGAGGGAAAATGGGATTTTATAACTAAATGTAACTTTATCTATAAAATATTCATTACAGAATTTTACAAAATATTCTCTTGGAATGCCAGAAGCAGAGGTGTCATATTGTGCTGGGGCCAATGAAGAGGCCAGCAAAGGGGTGCAGAGGACTTCAGAAATGACATATAGTTTGAGGAACTGGAGGCTGAGTGGCTATTGCTAACTCCTGAGCTGTAGCCTGAGCTCAAAGAGAGGAGGAGGCCAGCAAAGGGGTGCAGAGGACTTCAGAAATGACCTGTAGTTTGAGAAACTGGACGCTGAGTGGCTATTGCTAACTCTTGAGCTGTAGCCTGAGCTCAAAAAGAGGAGGCCCTCGATCTAGTTCAGGAGCCCCCAGCAGCCAGGATGGTTCAAGGGTGAACCCAAGGAATAGCACGATGGAGGACCCAGACTCAAATCAGGGATATGGAAGAAGCTGAAAAGCCAAAGAAACTTTTCTGTGGTTCAGTCAATTGTGTTACCATACTCTGTGGACAAATTAGAGACCATCTCAAAATATTGACATATTTAGAGTCCTCAGACAATGAGTTAGTGAGGATTTCCCTGGCCTTACTATTTGGAGGAAGACAAAGCAAAATGATTACAAAATAAACCAGCAGATCAGGAATCAGAACAACAAATTGGAGGTTCCAGAAGCTCACAATAGTGCCTCACCCTCCCCCAACAATTCCTGATTTCGATACTACAGTGGTTTTAAAAGCAGGCCATGGTCTATGGGGACTGAAATAGAAGGATATTGTAATCTTCCCTTTACTACAAAAAAGTTTGTATTGGGAGAAAGAGAGAATTAGCAAAGATAAAAACAGGAGATGACAAAACAAAAACAAAAACCCTCTTCAGATGAACTCATAGAGCACAGTAAGACTACATGGGGATGGGGGAGAGAGAAGGCTTTGGAAAGTCTAAAATGCTATATATATAGCAAATCCCTTGCACTTCTCCTCTCTGCCCCTCCCCTCAAAGTCAAATTTGAATTGAGTTTTTCTCTTGTGTGGCTGTGTATTAGTGTGTGTACTGGCTTCCTATTAGTATTTATGCTGGATACTTGCTTTTCCATTCTTGTGATACTTTACCAAGAAGAATGTGCTTCTGTTCCATCCAGATTAATACAAAGTATGTAATGTCTCCATCTTTTTATGGCTGAATAGTATTCCATGATATACATGTACCACAGCCTATTAATCCATTCATTGCTTGATGGGAACTTAGATTTTTTTCTGTATCTTGGAAATTGTAAATTGAGCTGCTATAAACCATTTAGTAAAAATTTCCTTATGATAAAATGAGTTTTTTTCTTCTGAGAACCTGACGAGATGCCTCACACATAAATAGTAAGTACCTTTTGACAATAAGAAAAGACCCATACAGATGATATACAAATATTGCTTAGTAGTCAGGATAACATAAGCTCTAGAGCAGTGATTCTTAACCTTCCTAATGCCATGACACTTTATTACAGTTCCACATAAAATAATTTTATGGTTGGGGGTCACCACAACAAGAGGAACTATATTAAAGGGTTGCAGCATTAGGAAGGTTGAGAACCACTGCTCTAGAGGAAAGTTTCAGGGGTTCTAATCCTGACTCTATCATTTACTATCTGTATGACCTTCAAAAAGTTGTTACATCTTCTCAGCTTCTCTTTCTTTATCCATAAAATATGAGTAATAACAGTACCTCTTTTATAGGATTATTGTGAGGACTAAATGAGTTCATTCACATAAAGTAGAAGAAAGATCAAAGTAAACATTCTTCATATTAAAAAATTAGTTCATGTGAGGCTATTAGAAGAATGACTAGCACATAAGAAGAGTATAAAAATGTTAGCTGTTATTATAGTCCATTCCATATACTCTGGCTAACAGAGCCACAGCCTATTTATTCCTTGATTAGGTCCTTTCATTTTGATTTGATCACACAATCTAAATGTTCTTACAGTACTGTATTACTTTTCTGTCCATATCCCTGTTATAGTTTGCTATCCGTGAAATGAACTGTTTTTAACAGCTTGACATGCAAGCTTTCTAGGCACTGCCATAGCACACACAATTGCATTTTTGCCAGACTTGAAAACTAAGTGAGTAAAGAATGGTAATTCTGGATTGGAGACAAAGGGGCTCTTGATGATAAACTATTCCTTGCTGATTGTATTTGAATCTGCTTCAGTGCCAGATTTAAGTTGATCTATGAAAAAGAATTTCCAGAATTGCTATCCAATGCAATTCTCTTAGAATGTAATCAGTTTTCATCTGTTGGAAAATATTGTTTGCTGTTCTCTATGGGTTTGATCATAATAATTCAAAATTTCAGAATACATCAGCTTAAGTTACCTATCTAAATAAAGTAACAGATTTTCAACTGACAAATATCAGTGCACTGTTCATATTTATTAGGTAAGATATAAGAATTTCCACCAATAACCCTGTTTTCTAAGGTATGAGAGAATAATGCCCTTTCCTTTCATTGATTTACATTTCAACTCAGCCAGAAATTAAGGAAAGTCTTTTCTTTTTTTTTTTTTTTGAGACAGAGTCTCATTTTGTCACACTTGGTAGAGTGTCATGGCATCATCACTTACAGCAACCTCAAACTCCTAGGCTTAAGTTATTCTCTTGCCTCAGTCTCCCAAGTAGCTGGGACCACAGTTGCCTGTCACAACATATGGCTACTTTTAGAAACAAGGTGGCACTCTGTCTTAGGCTGGTCTCGAAACTGTGAGAACAGGCAACCCACCTGCCTCAGCTTCCCACGTGCTGAGATTATAGGTAGGAGCCACCAGGCACAGCTCAGGGAAGTTTTGGTGTTCAGAGGTTGATTCATGTTATTCCAAGTAGTTATTTTGTTAGGCCTAGGGTAAAGTGGAAAATTACCAGTTAACTCCTAGCAAATTTCTGGGCTGCAGCCTTCAACAAAATGGAGTAAGTCTGGTTCACTCCCAAGATTGATGGGAAAGTATTCACTGAGTTCTTGCTTGACTAAATGCCCTAAGACATGGACCAAAAAGTACCAACTGTCCCTAGACTGACCTTTAAGGAATATCAGGGGAGGAAACTACTGAAACAAAAATGTATGACTAAGTAACTGCAAAAGTCTGCTTCTGTACAATGCTTGCTAACCTACCTGAATGCACCTGGGCAGCCTGTGTGCCAGCCAGGATGCAGACCAAGCCTTAAAAACTCGACCCCTTAAGCATTTGGGGCTGCTCTCAGAAACCCCATGTTGGGACATTGAGGCAGTCTCTGGCTCTTTCTTCAATAAAAGGACTCCTCTTTAAATTTGACTTGTCTGGCAGTATGGTGTTTGAGAGACTCCTGGGCATAACATTTTGGAGGCCCCAGAAAGATCCTCTAGACCCTAGCACTGCTGATCCTCAGGTGGCCTCCAAGAGTGGAACGGACTGCAGTCCCTCTGAGGGGAGGCACCCCATGGAAACATTCCAGGGGCCCTGGATGAGGCTTCAGGAGAATGGCTGACAATCGCCCCTAAATTAAGGTGACCAGATTTTAACATTGGTAAAGGGGGACACTATTGACAGGAGTGGGAGTGGGAGTGGGGGGTGGGGGGTAGGTTCTTAATTAAAAATTTGGTCTATATGGAGCAATAACATTTTCATAGAATGCAAAAATAGTATTGTAATTTTTTTTAAATTTCAACATAAATATAATTTACAAATATAATACATTAAAAAATTATGTATAGTATATTTTATTCTTTGGCATATTTCTCATTTGAGTAGATTTTTTTTTAGTAGATTGCTGTCTAGGCCTAGGACTTGGTCCATTTCTTAGGGGAGTTAGTTAGTTGTTTAAAAGATCATGAAATTTTTCACAAGAATTTGTTAAATTATATTTCAGACATAAAATGGCTTTCAAAGTCTCAACACTTGTGATTTTTCTGATGTCCACACTTTATTTACCATAGAAAAAAACGCGTTCAGTCACAACATTAGTTCCTGGTAAGGAAAGTGCGTAGCTCACAATTTTTAGTGCATTATTGTAGGTAACATGGTTTGTTTCAAAATGATGAAATATTTCTAACCATTTTTTCTCTATTGTGATTTTTGCTGATGCCCAAGATTTAACCTTTTCCTTATCAATATATTTTTTAAATAATGATACCTCGTAAGTCATAAGTGTCACTTTCAAGGCCAGGCAGGGCTAGACTTTTTGCTGCCACTATAAAATATAAATAATATGAGTACTGTATGCTAAATTCATGAAATAAATAAATAAATTACTTACCTAAATTATCTGAATAGCTGATTTGTTGACATCACTTGTTTAGCACTAGCAGGCAGTGGTATGTAGGCCACTCCCTGGGTTAGGGGAGGAGTTGTAACTTTAAGGGCAGGAAGGGGCTACTTTAGGGGAGGGGCTTTCTGAGGCAATTATCTAACATGTCATGCATTCTTTCCAAAAATCGGGACTTTTTTTAAATGCCACAGGACATGGGACAAATTGTTAAAAATCAGGACTGTCCCGTCAAAAGCAGGATGTCTGGTCACCTTACCCTAAATTCACCTGTGAGTCTGCTTCCAGAGGTAAGCCATTTAAACATCTATTTTTGGCTAGTGTCTGCAGACATTTAGTGTAACTCTTTATGGTATTTTTGTTATGTTTATTTGTTATTGTGGACGGGTGTGGAAATATATAACTGTTTGTTGTGAATTGTGTAAGGCCCTTAGGGACCTCTGAGGGAAGGTCAAAGTGACAGGACCCTTGGACAAGAACCCTGGATTTCCAGGCTATGGGCCTGTCAGAAGCTCTTAGAGGTGTGTGTTGGTAGAGCCACCCATCACTAGAAACACCAGAATACTGGTGGGGAGCCTCAGACCTGTCAGAGACAATAAGACATTATGAAAACCAAGACATCGGTGCTTTGGCCTTGGGCCTTGGAGAAGTTGGGGCACAGAGGGAAGGTGACAAGGGACTTTGATTTCTAACATCAAGGGTTACACCTGAGGTTAGTCCCATAAAACAGTAAGAGAGGAACCTCAGACTCTTGGGCTATCAGCCTGTCAGAAACAGGAACCCTGGGTTGCCGAGCTATTAGTCTGTCAGGGGCTCCCAGAGATGTGTGTCAACACCTGTCACTAGAAACATTGGGATGCTGGAGCCCCAGCCTCAAATGTTCAGCATTATAGTTTGTTTCTGCTCTGTTCAGCGTGGGTTCCTCTTCTTCCAAACTAAATTCTCCTCTGAACTGTCTTCTCAGACATTCCAAAGATGTCTTTTCTACAGATGAAAGTGATGAATATGGAGTAAAGTTCTCCAAAAGGCATCTTAGAACCCTTTGTGAATTCAAATGACCAGTTTTTGTAGTAGACTGGGCCCCTACATGTTCGTTTGATCCTTTCTTACACTAACAGGTTTAGAAAGTAGTCACCAGAAAGCCTGATGACCCTAATCAATTTCCTTACATTGATGTATGGACTGAGCTGGAGAATAACCCTACAGCTTGGCTCTGCACCTGGTCTCTCCATCTAGGAACTACAGTTTTAGTGACAAAGACCCCTTCAAAGTGACACCCCATCCTCTCAGTGCTTCAGGAGGAGAAGGATCCCATCCTTAACCCTCTGCTTTATCATCCTTCCAGCCCTTCAGTCACTCCCATGGTCTCTCACCCACATTGGGCAGGATCCTCTTATGGTCCCCCAGAGACCTCCTCTCCTGACTCTTCTACATCCTCACCTGCACCTAGCCTCTTCCCACTTTTTGAAGCCCCAGGGGAAGGGGAATATTTTTATGCTCCATTTGCCACAAGTGATCTTTATGAGAGAATGTAAATGTGGGTCTTCCCTAACTGAGGGCTGGGGAATGCTGACTCTGAATGGCAGTAATAGAGAAAGTTTAGAATGACTAAGTGGAAAGCTCAGACTGCCCAGATAGAAAATAGGGTGAAAGAAGGTTGAAATTGTGTACATGTGAGTGCTTGAAAACAGACTGAGATGGATAATAATAGGTGGGCTTGGCACTTCCCCTGCCTTTCACAGTGTGAAATGATTGTGTGAGCAGCCTCTGTCTGTATCTCAATTTTTATCCCAGCTGGGATGTGTCTGATTTATCCAAGTAAAGAAAATGAAAAAACACGGGGAAGTCCACCCTGCTAGAAACTGGTACTGAAACATTAAAAAAAAAAAAAAAGCTTATGAAAAACTGCTGTAACTATGTCTCCAGAAAAATAGAAAACTTTAAGTAGGAATAATTCAAGAAACTTATTGTTCAAGAAACTATGGTTTCCATTAAAATAAGGTTAATTTTAAGTCTGTCATTAAAATCGATATGTTTTAAAATTATAAAACTGCCACACTTGTGCCTAAAGATAAATTCTGAAAAAGAAACATGGAATCAAATTTCTGAGTTCACTTAAACCTAACAATTGGGGAGATCAAAAGTATCTCAAGAATGGAAGAAAAAGTATCCAATGTACTCAACACTATTATGAAACTAATTGTTAGCTATCTTAGGAAAGCTACAATCCAAATGGAGCCCTAGACTACGGGGGAAAGGGGAGGGGGAGGGGAGGGGGGAGGATGGGTGAAGAGAATGATATTGTAGGGATCACACCTATAATTTATCCTATTACAGTACATGTGAATTTGTCTAAAGGTTGAATATAAATGTCTTAACACAACAATTATGAGAAAGACATGATGACTATGTTAGCCAGTTGGATAAGAGTTTTCCAAACTGCATATGGAAGCAACACACTGTATCCTATGATAGAATTAATGTACACAATTATGATCTAATAAAAAATAAATTAAAAAAAATAAAAATTAAAAACAGAACACTCTGTGGCCTAGCAATGCCACTTCTGTGTATGTATCCAAAGGAAATAAAATCACTGTCTCAAAGAGAAAAAAAAAAATTGGGGAGATCCCTGTCTAGCCCTGAATGAGAAAATTTTATATCAATATCATACTCCATAAACTGTCCCTAATTTGTAAAATGCAATAATTTGTTTGTTTAAATTATTTGAAAAACTGAATCTTTGTCAAAGAAAAAGGTTTTTACTTTAAACCTTCTAATTATCAGTCTAGCCAAGTGAATAATTAACATTCTAGGACACTATAATACTGTTTTGTAAAAAAAAAAAAAAAAAAATGGGTTTTTGAGAGTGAGAAAAATAAAATAAAGAAAAATGGAAGCTCATAAAAGAAAATTTGTAAAGGAATTTACATGCAATCGGGTGACTATGTATTGCCCTTAAAATCTTTTGACTTATAATTTTGTTTAAAGGAATATTTTAAGCCTTTGATATTTGACAAACCTTCCAAATTCAAAAATCTAAATTTAATCTCTTTAAAAAGTCATAGGTTTCTTTTGTATATTAAAAATATATAGGAAACATTGTCAAATATGAAATGATAGTTATTTTTTATATATGTATTCCAATGTTATAAATATTGGTCTGTTTTAGTGTTTGTTATCAGTAATATTTATAATTCATCTCAAAAAATATTTTTTGTAACTGAGTCCAAAATTTGTCCTTCAATGAAATATTAAGAAAGACTGATGAATTCTCTTGAATTCAAATTTCTGACATCTTTGAATATTAAATACCTTCTGACTAAAAGTAAATTTCTAAAACTTTAATTTAAAAAAGTTAACATGCCCATGAGTATTGTCAACCTAGCTTCAAACAGAAAGAAATCAGTTACATGGAACTGAGTTGATTTATTATGACTTTTTGTTAGTAACATTACTGATTCTCTGTGTTCTGTTTTACAGAAGTCAAGAAAATCATTTTTCATATCTTACATTATTTGTAACTTCCAGCAATGTATGTTATAGACAGAATTTAAAACATACATTTTTTTCTCTCTCCTTGATTTCTCTGGAATTAAAAAAAATAACTGTAAGTATTCTTAATTTCTGACAATACAATTATTTGCATAAATTCAATAAGAATCTGTTTTGTTCTGTAAAACATAATGAGAACACTAGTTATTTTACAAAGACTTTAACTGGAATAGCATTTCCAAAAGTGTCCAGACCATGTTAAAGAATTAACGTTGACTTTATGAGGCCAATAAAAAAACCCTTTGGAAAAACTGGTAAGATACCCATCAGTAACGTTTCCTGATCTGTATTAAGTAACAAAGGTTCCTTTCTGACACATCTGGAAATCAAAATGCACTTAGGGTTCTCAAGAGAATAGGAATTTACCCAATGCATACAGATATCTAACGGCACAGATGAAACCTGGCCTCGTGGATGGCTTTCAAGTCTAACCTGAGATTCCTTATAAAAGGTTCCAGCAAAGCCAATCTTAAAGGGAAGGAGAGCCTAAATAGCTAATAATTATTCTTACTGCACTTTATGCAAATAATCAGACCCAGTATACTAAAGGTACAGTTTATCATTTATCTCTAGTAGAAAGAAAAATTGGGGACAGTAAAATCATTCAAGGAAAAAAGAGACTATAACCCACCTGTATTAAATTCCAGCCTTGTCTGCAATATCAGCTCATAAAATAAAACATAACTGTTTTACTAAACTAATCTATTAAATAGGATTAAGAAACTAGCTAAAAATATAAAATTATATACAGTAATTATACTTATTATGAAGCCTTAAGGCTCAACAAAGGTTGCCTGTTGACTACACTGAAAAAAAAATTGTGCAATAGTTAGTTATTATCTACTGAGTCTATATAGATACCCTAGGAAAAATTAAAACTTAAATAAAAATTTCCCATTAAATGGTGTGACTGTGACATGGCCTCATAAGTGGCCCCACATCCAACTAATGTTCAGAAATATTCAATTGAATTGTCTAGAACTTTGGATCAGTTCTGTAGAGACTCTTAAAACTATGTATTATCTTAAGAACTGTACTAAGTCTGTAAGTAGGAATACTAATATTCTCACTGTGTAAACTTTAACCTTGAAACACAGAACTTGTAAATGTTTGTAGGTAACTGGTAAACAGTTTCATTCTCTTATGCTGAACACAACCTTAACTTCATTTCTGTCAATGTAAGAGAGACAAAAAGCCACCAATGTATACAAGGTGGCTGAGGTCATGCAGAAGCCAGATGAAAGCCTTAAGAATTTCTGTGAAAGACTGTGTAAAACATGCAAACTGATTAAATCATTGTATGAAGTTACTAAGTGGGGAAAGAAAATAGGCTAATTAATAAAAATCTGACCAACCAAAAGCCCACAAAAGCCTAAAGATCTCCACTTAAATAATTAACCATATTCTGTTTAGTCTTTTGTATCTGTACCTACTTTCTCTCTGAAGGATCAAGGTAATTAAGTGTAACCCAATCCCCCTCAAACCAAGGTAGAAAGAAATTTACACCATCATCCTGACCACACACATGGCAGTGAAGATGAAAAAAATCTTCACCTGCAACTAAAGAGAACTACACTACTCCATGAAAAGCAAAGGTAAATTTTTGAACCATCAGTATGCCCTGCTCCAGCCACATACTGAAAGCTGACTGGTCAATGCACGGCTGAAGCCTGAGGAAACTCCTCATGGGATTTGTCTTAATTAAACTTTAAACTTTAAAAAAAGGGGAGGAATGTAATCTGTGTACCTATCACCGAGTCAATGGTTTGACCCAGTCTCCGGAAAACAAACACGCAAACAAAAAAACATTGGGGAATGTTAAGCCTAGGCTAAAGTGGAAAAATACCAGTTGACTTCTAGCAAATTTCTGGGTTGCAGCCTTCAACAAAATGGAGTAAGTGTGGTTCACTCCCAAGATTGATGGGAAAGTACTCACTGAGTTCTTGCTTGACTAACTCCCCTAAGAAATGGACCAAGAAGTACCAACTGTCCCCGGTTTGGACTGACCTTTAAGAAACACCAGGTGAGGAAACTACTGAAACAAAGATGTATGACTAAGTAACTGCAAAATTCTGCCTCTGTACAATGCTTGTTAACTTACCTGAATGCACCTGGGTATCCTGTGTGCTAGCCAGGATGCAGACCAAGCCTTAAAACCCGACCTCTTAAGCCTGGGGCTGCTCTCAGAAACCCCATGTTGGGACACTGAGGCAGTCTCTGGCTCGCTCTTCAGTAAAAGGACTCCTCTTTAAATTTGACTTGTCTGGCAGTATGGTGTTTGAGAGACTCCTGGGCATAACAACTTGACCTGAATCAGGGTAGAACTAATTGGGTGGGGGCATTTGATCAGAGATTTGTGAGATATGTTACACTTCTCTTAGGTTTGAAAAGAAGTTAGTAGCTAGGAATTGTACAATTCTATCTCTAACACATTTTCAGTGTTACCTCCTTGTGACTTCATTGCCACCCATTTCTAGAAGCACTTGCCAGAAAATGACTGCACAGAATTTGCCTCAAAATCAAAATAGATCTAGACCAACCCTAAGCAAAGTTCAGTTAGTTACAAATAATTTGTGTCTCTGAGAACAAGAGATCACTTGTTGAACAGGGATAATTCCTTCAAAGCCTGGTGTAGAAGAAAGAATTTTAACAAATGAGAATTCTGGCTCCATATTTCTCTGCATCTGAATAGCTAGATGACTCTAGGCAAGTCACTTAAGCCTTCGGAGGCACAGGTTCCTCTTCTGTGCAGCAGAGCTAATAGTGCTAATAGTGCATGCTCTGCTTAACTTCTAAAGCTGTTATGAAAACTGACAGAGGTGTTACATACAATTGCTCTTTGTCAACCACAGTGTCCTATATAAAGCCAGATGATATTGCTGCTAGGGACAAAGGGTGCAGAAACAGGGTGAAGCACCCCTTTTTTGTTAATCTAAAGAAATAATATGGATATGGCAGCATTCAGTAACTTTGAATTTACAGAGAGGTTCTGCTACTATGAAAGATAGTGCCTGTCACAATGCCTAGCTAGTTTTCTTATTTTAGTAACGATGGTGCCTAGCTCTTCCTCAGGCTGGTCTTGAAATTGTAAAGTCAAGTAAACCACTCACCTCAGCCTCTCAGAGTGCTAAGATTACAGGCCTTAGGCACTAAGCCCTGCTTTGGCTTCATTCTGATTTCCCTAGAACACTCCATTCTTAATGGCCCATAGTGACATATGTTTTCTGATTGATGGAATTTTTTGTTTTGGTACCTATTGATTCTCTCCTCAGTACTTCCTTAGTGAAGCTGAAATAAATATGAACCAAAATTTTCTGTATGTTGCCATCTACAAACATGTGTTGTGCACCAAATAATGCTCCCAAGGACATTTCTAGGGTAGAATGGAATAGGGCCTTTTTGTTAGGGAAAAGTGAGATGTTAATGGGGTGATGGGAGAGGCTTGCTAAACTTATTTTCAACTGTTGACCTCTGCTTCATATGTTTTGAAATCTTTTAAGTGTGGAGTTTAAACTTTGAATCCCAAATCCCTGGCACATGAAATTGGGGTCAAATATCCTTAAGCATTTTGAAAGTAAATAGCACTATACAGATGATACTAATAATTAACTGTTGCCTAATGCCTGAGAGGCAATATGACATTGTGTTTTGTGTCAAACAGGCCAGGCCTCAAGCTTTAGCTTTGCCTCCATATTTTCATCTTTAAAACTGAAGTAATAACAAACAATAATACTTCCTTCTGGGAGATATTATAAGGATTATAAATAATATGCATATTGTAACATGATGGACAAATAATTACAATAATCATTATTACACATTTTCTTTACCTTCATTATTTTATTTGGTTTTTCACAACAGATAGTCAAAAAGAAAGTTATCACTATTTCAAAAAAAAATGTAAAATGATGCAAAGTGGTAAAAAGATTTTTATCTTACTTTGAACTACTTTGGATGAGGTCATACGGCACATAAATAGAAGTATAAAGTATCTTTATTTTTCATCAAATGTAACTGTAAAAATATGTTACAAAATACCTTGCTATACCAAGCATTTGATAATGCCCCTGCTCACTTAATGTCGGGCCCATATATTATGGATAGTCAGTACACCACACTATAGCCTCAGAGAGGCAGCTGAGATATAGTGATAAGAGATCAGTCGCTTTTAACAGAACATCTAGGTTCATAGTACCAGCCCTGCCTCCTATCTGCTGGCTGACCTTAGGCAAATTACGAAATATTTCTGAGCTGCAATTTCCCCCTTTATAAGAAGAGAAAATCTTTACCCACCTGGTTTCTCACGCAAAAGTAAGTAACTATAAATGCCGTACAATGCCAGCATATCACAGTGGATTCCTAATGAATTACTACTAGCAGTAAAATAGCAAAGATGCTAATAAATATTTCTCTTTCTCATACCACTTTTGTAATATAATTGCATTTGACATTTTATACCTATATTTTGGTTAAATTGAACATCTAGAGTTCTTAGTTCCAGGGTCTGGCATAGTACCTGGCATATAGTAGGAATTATGCACATATTTTTGAACAAATTTTAAGAAAAATGAATGAATGGCAATGTACAAGGGGGGGGGCTACTGGCTGCTAGAAGAGAAATATCTATATATCTGTATCTATAAAATTAAAATATATATCTAATTGTGATAAGTATTTTGTAAGAAATAAGTACATAGTATTATGTAAATTAATTATGGTTAATAAATCTAGAAGAGCTTTTCAAAGAACTCAACATTTGAGCTGTGTTTTGAAATATAAGGTGAATTTGATCACAAAGGAAAGGAAGAAATAACATTTAAGTAAAATAAAACATCACAGCCCAAATGTAATCAAGTCTAGAAGTATAGGTTATGTTCAGAGGGACCCAAAAAAGCCAGACATAGCTGAAAAGGTACAGGAAAATGTAGGAGAAGTGACTGTAAAGAAAGATAGGGCCTGAAGTGTAATGGACTTTAAAAGCTAAGCTATGGAACTTGGACTTGAATCTGGAGGCCAGTGGTTGCAAATTGGCAGCCCACAAACTGATTCTTGTCAACAGAAATGTTTTGTTTGGCCTGCAGAAGATTGGCTTGCATCATGTGTTTAAACCATTTGAATTACTAGCCAACATTTAAAAAAAAAAAAAGTCAGGAGATGTCACATTAAAACCTGTAATCCTGCTGATCTTGAAAATAATAGAGTATCCAGAACATTGAACCCATATTCCTGCCCGGTTGGAGCTGAGTAGTGGCTGCCCACTTTACATGGGGCATCTGCTCTCTACTTGGTCAAAGCCTCAACCACATCCCCCTTGGACTTTCTAATACCAACATCTCCAAGGGCTTTACACTCATTTTTATTACTTTGTTTGAGACTCTTGGTGCAGGTAATTGAAGGTTACAGGGCAGAGAAGAGATATTAGCAGAGTTGTTTTTATATAGGTCATTAAATGTGGAATGTCCAATTTTGAGTTAAAAGTTGATTATACCTCAAGCAAGAAGCAGCACAATTAATCAATGTATATACCCAAGCCATCAACATAGGTTTGTTATCTTAACGGTAGCTTGTTTATGCTAGCAGTAAAGAAGACTGGAGAGGGAGTTGCAATGAAATCATGCAATGCATTCTTCATAGCTTGTTGAGAATTTAATATTTTTCCTTGTAAGAAGTGTTCCAAAGCCTGAAAGAAATGGTAGTCAGTTGGTGCAAGATCTGGTAAATAGAGTAGATGACATAGAGTTTTCACATCCAGCTTTTGTAGTTTGTGCAGCACTGTTTGTGCTACATGTGATCAAGCATTTCTTATAGGAGAATTGGCCTGTCTATATTGACCAATCTCTGCTGCTTAATTGCAAGTATCCTCATCAATTCATCCAAGTGGTTGCAGTAGACATCTGCTGTAATTGACTGGGACCAGGTTTCATGAATCTGTAGTGGGTAATACCAATGTTGGATCACCAAACAGATAACCATTAATTTTTTTTAAGAATATGCAGTCTGGACTATTTTTGGCACTTCATCTTTATCCAACCATTGTGCTGAAAGTTTACAACTGTCAAAAAGAATCCATTTTCATCACATGTAGCAATACCATGTATAAATGGTTCATCTTCCTTTATGGCATAACATGAAGAAAGACAAGTTTCAAGACAATTTATCTTCTGATCTAATTAATGTGGAATTAATTCATGGGAAAGTGATCTATCCAGGTTCTTTACCTTGCCAATTTGATTCAAATGGTCCAATAGTGTTAAAATAGTAACATCAAACTTGCTGCTAATTCACATGTAGGTTGGGATGGATTAACTTCCAATACAGCTTTCAGCTCATTGTTAAACACCTTGATCTTAGGTTGCCCATGTGGTTCATTCTCAAGACTAAAATCACTGGAATGAAACTTTTTTTTTTTCTTTTGCCATTTTTGGCCAGGACTGGCTTTGAACCCAACACCTCTTGCATATGGGACCAGTGCCCTACCCTTTTGAGCTACAGGAACTGCCCTGGAATGAAGCTTTTCAAACCATCAACATACCATGAGTTCATTAGCCATGTCCTTCCCAAAAACTTTGTTGATATTTTGAGCTATCGTCTCTGCATTGGTTCCATGAAGGCACTCATATTCAAAAATAACATGAAGTTTTGACTTATCTGTGGTGCACAAAAATTTCTTTAAAAAATTTGGAAGTTAATCACAAGGCAAAACATGCATAATAAAGAATGAGTATGATCCATTTGTAGATCGATGGGCACTTGGGATTCTTCCATGACCTGGCAATTGTGAATTGGGCTGCAATAAACATTATGATACAAATATCTTTGTTGTAATGTGATTTTTGGTCATTTGGGGAAATGCCCAATAAAGGAATTGCAGGATCAAATGGCTGGATCAATAAACTGTGGTATATGTACACCATGGAATACTATGCAGCCATAAAGAAAGATGGAGACTTTACCTCCTTCATGTTTACATGGATGGAGCTGGAAAATGTTCTTCTTAGCAAAGTATCACAAGAATGGAATAAAAAAT
>NW_003852601.1:523856-578247 GCF_000181295.1 Otolemur garnettii | reverse complement strand
AAGAATGGAATAAAAAATATCCAATGTACATAGCCCTACTATGCAACCAGTTTATAGCTTTCATATGAAAGCTATAATCTAATTACAGCCTAAGAATTTAGGGAGGAGGGAGGGGAGAGGTATGGATGGGTGGAGGGAGGGTGATTGGAGGGATCACCTCTATGGTTTGTCTTACAAGAGTACAAGTGAATCTTTCTAAAAGTACAATATAAACATCTTAACACAATAACTAAGAAAACTGACATAAAGTCTATGTTAACCAGTTTGATGAAAGTATTTCAAATTGTATATGAAAACACCACACTGTACCCCATGGTTGCATTGACGTACACAGCTATCATTTAATAAAAAAAAGAATGAGTATATATCTTCAAAATAAAACAAAGAGCTGTTAAAGTGAAATGTCATAGATGTTAAACTTTGAAAATAAGTTAATTAGACATTTCATACTTAATAACTCAATAGAAAGAATATTCTGTTTCTCATTCTGTTGAAAATACACTGGAAGAAGGCAAACAGGGTAGAAATTAGAGGTAGATTTGTGGAAAAGGATAAGATAAGATAAAAGCTCCAAAATTGAGGGGCAGGAATAACATATGAGATAAGAAAGTATTCTTTTATAACTTTTTGTGTGGGGGGAAATGGCAGATGTCCACAAATTAGCAGAGGGAAGAATTCTTTAGGTTTATTCATAAGCCTTACTTCTCATCTTCAGTACAGCTCAAATGTAGTTATTTAAATTGTTCTTCACTGTCTTTCCTGTACTATGAATGAGCTCCTTAATGCAGAGTCTACAGTGTTCTATTTATCAGTGAATCTCAAGTGCCTAACACGCAGCCTGGTACATAGAAGATATTTAACAAATATTTGTTCAATGTATGAATGGGGGATTTTTTTTTATTTGGGGGGATTCATTGAAGGTACAAAGAATTAGGTTATACTTATTTCATTTGTTAGGTAAAGTTTCTCTTTTAATTGTGTCCCACCCCCAAAAGGTATGCATTATACCATGAACCTCCATCTACATCCCTCCTCCCCTCTCCCTGATCCCTCATTCTTCTACCTCCCATCTTGTATTAGATCATCTACTGCCTTCATATGAGAATTGAGTACATTGGATTCATGCTTCTCCATTTTTGTGATGCTTTACCAAGAAGAATGTGTTCCAACTCAATCTAGGTTAATACAAAAGATGTAAAGTCTCCATCTTTTTAATGGCTGAATAATATTCCATGGTATACATATACCACAAGAATAGAGGAATTTTATACTTTCCTTGCAAATTGAAATAAAGGTTCATTATATTTCTAACCATGCTGAAACCAGAG
The DNA here is from genome assembly GCF_000181295.1 of Otolemur garnettii. Classification (NCBI taxonomy): domain Eukaryota; kingdom Metazoa; phylum Chordata; class Mammalia; order Primates; family Galagidae; genus Otolemur; species Otolemur garnettii. Next base: position 576,919 of record NW_003852601.1, on the reverse strand, counting down.
GAAATTTTCCAGATACCCCAAACCAAATTTCCACTTTGGAGATAGGATTTTGATTCTGTAGAAATAAAATCCAGTCATTTATTTAACAACTATGTATTGGGAAATGGCCATGTGCCATATCAGGCTGAGTCTTAGGGATTCAGTGATGAACAAAACCCAATTAAAAACCCTGCCCTCAGGAAAATTAAAATTCACTGAAAAAAAAACAAAACAGGTTGTGAGAAGTCCCCTGAAGGAGAAATATGGGGTACTGTTAAAACATAATAATAGGTTCGTAAGTGGGGGACTTAAGCTAAACTATCAGGTTGAGAAAGTCTTCTTAGAAGTATTGATGTGCATAGGGATTAACTATATGAATAGAATGAAGACTGAACCAGCATTTCAGGTAAAGGGAGTAGCATATGCAAAGGCCAGAAAGACTATAGGTCACTAGAAGAACTGAAAAAAAGGCCAGTGTGCATGAAGCTCAGAAGGCTGAAGAAAATGTGGTATAACATATGCTCAGAGTGGTGGATCTCTCAGAGTGTGGTTAAAAAAATCTAGACTTAGATTTGATCCTGCAATCCCATTACTGAACATCTACCCAGAAGGAAAAAATTCCTTTAGCATAAAGACATTTGCACTAGACTGTTTATCACAGCTCTGTTTACCATCACCAAAATGTGAAGACAGGCTAAATCCTCTCCAACCCAGGAATCAATTAGCAAACTGTGGTATATGTATACCATGAAATACTATTTAGCCACTAAAAATGATGGAGACTTTATATCTTTTGTATTATCCTGGATGGAAGTGGAACACATTATTCTTAGTAAAGCATCACAAGAATGGAGAAACAAGAATCCCATGTACTCAGTTCTGATATGAGGACAATTAATGACGTAGTACATGGTGGAATGAAGTTGGTAGGGGAAGGGGAGAGCAAAGAGAGGGAAGGAGGGAGGGGGTGGGGAGTTTGATGTGTGACACAGTTCTTGAGTATGAGACACAATTATCGAAGGGATTTTACCTAACAAATGCACTCAATGTAACCTGGTTCTTTGTACACTCAATGAATCCTCAACAATAAAAAAAGAAGGGCTGAAGGATATTGCCCTTTTATTTTTAGCATATTTTTAGTATTAATTATATGGGTATAATAAGGTTGCTGACTTTTTTTTAAACAAATTCATTTTATGTAAAATAAGACTGTCGAATGATATATACTTTCAATTTTTTGTTCGAATATGAATTTCTAAAGCATTTTTATAATAGGAAAAAATTACAGAAAGCATACAGACTGTAAATAAAAAGAGAAATATGTAATTTTTCTAGTCTTTGTGAGTAAAAGTTTTTTTTACAAGTGGACTCTCAGGAAAAAACAAAAAAAAAAATCTTTAGAGTTTTACAACTGCAATGTTATTAATGGGTTCTCTGTATACAGGGGGAAAAAAAGAGATATTTCAATTTTTACCTCAGTATTGTAATAATAACTGATATTATATTTCGGAAAAAAAACAAAAACTGTATTTAAACTAAGAGCAATGGGAACCCAATGACCGGGCAATATGATCAGAATCAACTTTCTAAAGGAACCCTCTGCACAAATATGTTGACAAATGATAATTGTCAAAGATCCAAAGGTGACTAAATGGAGAAAAGGCAGTCTTTTCAACAAATGACGCTGGATTTCTATAAACAAAAATTAACACAAAGTGTATCCTAGGCCTAAATGTAAAACTGAAAACTACACAACTTCTAGGAGAAAATACAGGTGGAAATCTTAGTGATATTGAGTTGAAAAATGATTTCTTATATCTGATTGCAAATCAAGTGAACAAACTGATAAATTGGATTTCATCAGAATTAAAAATATTTGTTCTTCAGAAAACACTGGTCAGACAATAAAACAATCTAAAGACAGAGAAAATTGTTAATTCACATTTTTGATAAAGTGCTCATGTCTGGAATACAGAAATAAACCTAAAACCTTCATAATGAATTACAAAGAGACCAATTAAAAATAGGTTAAAATATTGGAGCAGAATTTTTTCCAAAGTAAGTATACAAATGGAAAAGAAAAAGCACACGAAAATATGTTTTACATCATTATTCACTGGAGAAATGCAAATTAAATGGAAAAGACTTACACCTCTATTTATAATGCTAATTTTTTAAAAATTGACTATAACACGTATTCCTGAGGAAGTGGAGGAACTAGCATTTTTCAGTGCTGGTGGAAATATAAAATGGTACAACCACTAGAGACGACACTCACCCATTCCACTGCTAAGTATTTATGCAAGAGAAATGAAAGCATGTATCTTTACAAAACCATTTGTATGAATGTTCATAACAGCTTTATTTGTCATAACCACAGACTGGAGTATACCAAATGTCTATCAAAAAGTGGACAGATAAACAAACTGTGGTGTATAGCACAATAGAATACTACTTAGCAATAAAGGAGAATGAACTAGTTGTACACATAACAGCTTAGATGGATATTAAGGGATGCTCAGTGAAAGATACAAGACAAAAATCAAGTATGTACTATATGATTACATTAATTCTGGACAATGTAAACCAATCTATACTGACAGAAAGCAGATCATTGGTTTCCTGAGGGAGAGTGTGGGAGAGATGGAGAGAAGAAGTGTAAAGTAGCAGAAAAGAAACTTTTAGGTTGGTAATTTCATGAGTGTATATTTACGTATTTATGTCAAAAATTATTCAATTTGTACAACTTTAAATATATACATTTTATTGTTTCTGTCAATTATACCTCAATAATGTTTTTTTTTTTTTTAATTTTTCTAGCTGCACAATGAAGAAATGACTCCAGGAGCAGAAGGAGGAAGACCAGGTGGGAAAAGATGGTGCCTTGAACTAGTTTGGAAGCAGCAGAAATGAAAAGAAGTGGTCAGGCTTGCAATACATTTAGGAAGTAAAATCCAAAAGGCTAGACAAATATTCACCATTTTCCAAAGGTCAGTTCCTTCTGGCTTTCCAGATCAAGGAACTAGGGAAGGTTTCATTAATAAAGCCCCCTTGAAGTTGCAGAGGAGGCCAATAGCAGAAACATCACTAGTTCTATTGATCAAGAAAAATTGCAAAAAAAAAAAAAAAAAGAGGAGAAAGAGGGTGAAGAAGAAGGATGCTGATACAAACACCAAATTTATATAATTTTTCAACAGTTGTTTCTTTATTTTCTTAGAAATGAATGGAAGAAAAATAAGGTTTGAGATTGGGAATCAGAGTTTAAACTTTCAATATAGTATATGCCCCAATGCTTATAGTAGTTAACATTTCCTGATAATAATTGTTGATAGCATTATGTTTAAAAATAAAAAAAACAAAGTAATTGTTCAGATATGTAGAATGCTTTTTTATTGACGAATTTGTTCTATACACATCATTACTTTTAATTGCTACATCAGCCTTCTGAGAGTATTATTGGTCACAGTTTTCTGGAAAGGAAACTGAAGACAATACTGGTGTTGTGGAAGCAACATGAACTTTGGAATCCTCAGACCTGGATTTGAATGTCTGTCAAACTGTCATGTCTTTAAACTTAAAGATAACTTCAGAGCATTATTTCTTACCTTAATTTATTTTAGGCCTTTACTTTAGCCTACTTCTCTTCCTCACTCCTGCCCACTGTTCATTCATGGCTACATGCACCCCCTTCACTGTCAGACTACAGACAAATATTAATAGTTCTTCTGGCTTTGAGACCTATGTTCATTCCATCGTACTATCCTACCATTGAACTCAATTTCCTTTGAGTGATGCTGGTTAAAAGTTTTAGTAGGATTGGAAGTTATGATGACTACTCAAATAAGGTGTTCAAAGTATCTATGTACTTCATTTAAATATTTCTGTTTCCCATTACCTCAGGCTATTGAGAATTAGCCATGCTACAGTTTGACATCTCTATCAATAAGGCTTCTTCTTTACTATAAAGAATGTTTTCTGTGATTCCTCACCAACAATGGGGATATGGTTGGGTTACAACAAAGTAGGACTGCAGCCATTAAAACCACAGGGGATAATTTTTCACCTCCTCAGGAGAAAGAGTCCTCAGGCCTTTGTGTTCTGGAACTCTTATTTACAGTCATTTCCCAAGTTCCCCTCAAACTGATGAGTCTAGCTAAAATAGCAATGGGATGGAAGACTAGTTTAAGTTCTATTAATGTGGAACATAGGACAAATTATGTCCATGCTTCAACTTGTTCAACTGTAAAATAGACCTGATCATGCCCACTCTTCATTGTCTTTAGATTTGAGTTACCTTCTTTGGTCAAGGTAAGTAAATGCTCATGACATTTAGCTGTGCACAAGATAAAACTACAGTCTGTTTTCTCTGTAGAAGACTGTAGAAAAGTGGAAAAGGCCTGGTTTAAAGTGTTCATATACCTTCTGGGACAGAGACCCTACTCAAATCTAGAGGTCTAGGGAATTTAAATGCTATGGAGGTTCAGGGCCCTTGCTAATATAAAAGGAACCTTCTTCCTTATAGGTCTCCCCTTCCAGTTCTTCTCCTGTTCCATTCTTACCTGTCTCTCTGCCTTTACACAGCAGCTATGGGACTTCCTCCACAAAAGATCAGTTGTAGTAACCCACATCACACTCCACTCCTAGCTGTCCATCAAGAAGAGAAAAGAAGCCCTATATATGTTCTATCCTTGGATAGTTCCAATTGCAAAGTTTAAAATATGTAAAGGCAACTTGGAAAACAAAGGATCTGTATACAAAACAAATGTTTGCAAAACCCTGGACAAAACCTAAGTCTATGGGGGCATGGCAAGTATTTTGGGTGTCTGTGTGTTTTCTTGTTTGTCTGGGTGATTTTACCTTTGCACAGTCTGTATCGGTGAGAAGTGTGTGTTTAGCGGCAATTCCAGACAGGAGGAAAGGCAGAAAAGAGTGTAGAAATGACCTCTGGTTCCTGGAGCCGAGGGTTCCCAGAGCAAATGGCACCTTGCCAGGAGGCCAAATCTAACCCTATGGCGTAATCTCAGGTTTCAGCAAGTCGCTGGCTTGGTTATGACTTGCTCTGCAGTTTATAGGAGACTCTCGGGTCTGCGCGTCCCCATCAGTCCTGAAAAGAATCCCTAGCAGCCTTTATGAACAAATCCTATCACTCCCTTTCTCCCCTGCCCTCTCCCCATCAACGTACACCATCTGTTTTTCAGATTGGGCTTCGGAACCAAATTTGGTGAGTGCAGTCCTCCTGGGGAGATCAGTAGCCCTGTCCTCAAAATAAGCTCCAGGTTAAAGCTTCAGCCCTGGTGCCTAAAGGCTAGTTTAAGAAAGCATAAGACAGATATTTAGGGAGCAGGGGTCCCCCAGGGCTAAAGCAAGTCTCTCTTGCCTTCACTCATGCTGCGCCAGCACTTGTTTCCCCAAAGCCATCAAGCATTAGCTCGCAGCTAGGGGAGGAGAGAAAAGGAAAGGGGAGGGGAGAGAGACAGGAGGTGGGAAGACACGCAGGCCAGCCCGGCGGGGGCGGGACCCGACTCGCAAACTGTTGCATTTGCTCTGCACCTTCCAGCGCCCCCTCAGAGATCCCGGGGAGCTAGCTTGCTGGGAGAGCAAGAGGGTCCGAGCAAGCCCGGAGGCTGAGGAGGCGATTGACTGAAAACGACCCAGCTAGCTGCTCCAGTGCCTTACAGGAGGCTAAGGGACTCACTACGCCAGTCCCAGCCTGGCTCCGGCGACAACCGACGCCTCTTGCAGCACTGCAGTTTCGAAGCCGCCGCCCTGGAGCTGCCCTTCTCTCTTCGGTGAAGTTTTTAAAAGCTGCTAGAGACTCTCGGAGGAAGCGAGCAAAGTGCCCGGTAGGACTGACGGCTGCCTTTGTCCTCCCCCCCCACTACCTCCTGATCTCTCTCGCAGCTGCCTCTGCCTGCTACTCTCGGCCAGCACCCCCCACAACCCCCCCACCCCCTCCCCCGTCTGTCCAGCGCTGCCAGCCGGAGTTTGCAGAGCGGTAACTCCCTTTCGCTGCGACCGGGCGAGCTAGCTGCACTTTGCAAAGAAGGCTCTTGGGAGCCGGGCAACTGGGGAAAGGTTTCCAAACGGCAGCCCGACCTGGCTGATTAGGCTGCTCGCGGGGACGGCCTCCTGATTCCCTCTACTCCCTCTTCACCTCTTCCAGCTCCTCCACCCCCACCCCAGCTACCTCGAGTGCGGGAACCAGAAATGAAAAGATGAAAAGGCAGTTGGGGCTTCAGTAAAAATAAACCAAACCAAAACAAAACCAAAACAAAACAAAAAATACTCAAAACAAAAGGAAAATAACTCAGTTGTTATTTGCACCTGCTTCAGTGGACACTGAATTTGGGAGGCAGAAGATTTTGCTTTGTTTTTTCTTTCAAGATTTGAGCATCACATCGTTTGAATCTACCTTTCAGGGACAGACTGTGAACCAAGCAGGGCAGATCTTATCCAACGTGTGTCTTCCTCTGCAGGAGACTTTGAGTCTGTCAGAGCGTTTTTGGCGTGGTTGCTTCTGCAAGTTTCCTTCCCTAGAGCTTCCCTCAGCAAGCTGCACCGACTACGGCATCATCACTGCCTGTTGAACTCTTCTGAGCAAGAAAAGGGAGCGGCAGAGTAGGGAATTAGGTAGAAGATTCAGCCAGGTTCAAGGATGGAGGTACAGTTAGGGCTGGGGAGGGTCTACCCCCGGCCACCGTCAAAGACCTATCGAGGAGCTTTCCAGAACCTGTTCCAGAGTGTGCGCGAAGTGATCCAGAATCCGGGCCCCAGGCACCCTGAGGCCGCGAGCGCTGCACCTCCTGGCGCCCGTTTGCAGCAGCAGCAGCCGCCGCCGCCGCCGCCGCCTCCCCAGGAGACCAGCCCCCGGCAGCAGGAGCAGCAGCAGGAGCAACAGCACGGTGAGGATGGCTCTCCCCAAGCCCAGAGCAGAAATCGGACAGGCTACCTGGTCCTGGACGGGGAACGGCAGCCTTCACAACAGCAATCAGCCACCGATTGCCACCCTGACAGCAGCTGTGTCCCAGAGCCTGGAGCTGCCACGGCGGCCAGCAAGGGGCTGCCACAACAGCCGCCAGCACCTCCGGAGGAGGATGACTCAGCTGCCCCATCCACATTGTCTCTGCTGGGCCCCACTTTCCCAGGCTTAAGCAGCTGCTCTGCAGACCTTAAAGACATCCTGAGCGAGGCCAGCACCATGCAACTCCTTCAGCAACAGCAGCAGGAGGCGGTCTCCGAAGGCAGGAGCAGCGGGAGAGCGAGGGAGGCCACTGGGGCTTCCTCCGCCTCCAAAGACAGTTACCTAGGGGGTACTTCGACCATATCTGACAGCGCCAAGGAGTTGTGTAAGGCAGTGTCGGTGTCCATGGGCTTGGGTGTGGAGGCGTTGGAGCATCTGAGTCCTGGGGAACAGCTTCGGGGAGATTGCATGTATGCCCCGCTCTTGGGAGGTCCACCCGCTGTGCGCCCCACTCCTTGTGCTTCACTGGCCGAATGCAAAGGTTCTTTGCTGGATGACACTGCAGACAAGGGCACGGAAGAGACTGCTGAATATACCCCGTTCAAGGGAAGTTACACCAAAGGACTAGAAGGAGACAGCCTGGGCTGTCCTGGCAGCAGTGAAGCGGGGAGCTCCGGAGTACTTGAGCTGCCTTCCACTCTGTCTCTCTACAAGTCTGGAGCACTGGACGAGGCCGCAGCTTACCAGAATCGAGAGTACTACAACTTTCCACTGGCCCTGACCGGGCCACCGCCCCCTCCGCTTCCCCCTCATCCCCATGCTCGAATCAAGCTGGAGAACCCACTGGACTATGGCAGCTCCTGGGCGGCCGCGCAGTGCCGTTTTGGGGACCTGGCGAGCCTGCACAGCGGGGGCCCAGCGGCACAGAGCTCCGGATCGCCTTCGGCCTCAGCCGCTTCTTCCTGGCACACTCTGTTCACAGCGGAGGAAGGCCAGTTGTATGGGCCGTGTGGTGGGGGCGGCGGTGGCGGGGGCGGTGCAGGCGAGACAGGGTCCATAGCTCCCTATGGCTACACTAGGCCATCTCAGGGGCTGGCGGGCCAAGAAGGCGACTTCCCCGCACCCGATGTATGGTACCCCGGCAGCGTGGTGAGCAGAGTGCCCTATCCCAGCCCCAGCTGTGTCAAAAGTGAGATGGGTCCCTGGATGGAGAACTATTCTGGACCTTACGGGGACATGCGGTAAGTTTCTCCTCCCAGAAATGTCGCTTTCTTTGGCCCAGGGCACTTTTGCGTTCTGGGGTATCTAGTCTCCTCCGGGGAAACTCAGATACCTTCGGGATAGCTCAGCAGGATTCAATAGGAGGGGTTACTTTATAAAGTTCTTCCAGGGACCCCTGCCTACCAAAGATTCAAGGTGAGCACCCCAAATCTCTGCTGTAAGCCCTGGGTGCTGATCTGAGTGCCTCCAGATTCCTCAGCAATTTCCCTAGCTGCTTTAAACCCTTGCTACCTCCTGGGACTCCAGGTCCCACAGGTTGCAAACTTAAATCCTATTGTATGGGCCGTCTTGGGAAATAAAACCCTTAATCCCTTTTCCTCCCTTCCTCAAAGTCTGAGAACCTGGATCAGAAATTTGCTCAATTTCTCCTCTTCCAGTCTTTTAAGGATTTGCCTTCCAGCCCTTGTTAGGTCTCAGCAGATTAAAGGTAAAAAGACTGGCACAAGAATTTCTCAGCCCGCTTCCTCCAAAGAAATAGAGTGAAATTCTCCCCTTGCAGAAAGAAACTGGTCTCTGGGTGCTGGGGGCCCCTGTGTGAAGGGGTGAATTTTCTTCCCTGGAAGCAACTGGGAACTTATTCCAGAGTTGGAGGTTAGTGGAGAGAACCTAACCAGGCAGGTTTTAAAGTGAGCAGAGGGGCAATTTTCTTGGGAAAGACTGAGTAAGATTTGCCCTCACATGTTTCTCAGCGTTGGCTATGTTAGAAGTAGTTGCTTGGGTCCAGTTTCTCTTGTAAAGTGTTTATTTTCTTTGTGGATTATAATAGATACACAGCCTCTGTTTCAGGTTTGCATAAGATCTGTAAAGAGAAGAATGGTCTGTTAGCCAACAATTTAATCATACTTGTGTCTGAATTACAAAAGAGTTGGAAAAAAAATTGTAAAGAATTTTCTACTACTCCAGTATGCTCTGAAATATACCTTGGGAGAAAGGAGTGGGGTTCTTTATTACATTTCTTCATTTGAAGGACATACTTGCATTTTAAAACATGCCGTTGGCTCTGACAAATTGAGTAAGAATTGATAGGGATCTATAAGCCATAATCTTACCCCAAAGTTTTAATTATGAGGCAAAAAGTGGCAAACAATTTCATCTTATTAAAAGTTCTTCCTCACCACAGTTGTTGAACTTCCTGAAGACCATGATGAAGATTTTTTTTTTTTTTTTTTTGCCAGCAAATTAAGATATTGGTTTATCTGGTGAAGGAGGATGACTTAGTCTGGGGAATTAATTCCTCAGATCAGTTGGAGGCTAATATCCCAGTGAATTTACATCTTATTATGTGTTTCTATAGCTATTTTCTTTTATCTGTGACTTTCCCAAAATTTCTTTGTTTGCCTTAACATCTTTGTTTGGTGACTTAGACTCAATGATTTGCTTTCTCTCACTGATACTTTCGTTCTTGGAAGGTTGATAGCATCACATCCGTAAATAAAGAGGATTTCATAAAATATATTTTTCTGGAATGTTGAAAGTTTCTTATAAAGCTTTACATTCTATTAGGTCTTTAATATTTGACTTATACGATTTGCAAAAGGTTCAATTGATCTTGTCATTCTTTCCCACTTAATTTAGAGTGTTTATTTTTGTAATCAGCTTATACTATGGGATAAAAGATCTTAATTTTATTAGAACAGACTTACTTGGTAGGATTAATTTATTTTTTGTAGGCCTGTCACTAGAGAGCAAAGCTCTTCTATTATGAACTTTTGTGGGGAGATGGAGAAATATCTAAGGTGCTTCTTGACCTACCATGATGCTAAACTCAGTCCCAGTCTCCCGGACCTTCCATCTTAGGCATGCCTTTCCCCCAACTTACTCACTTAACACAGAGGAAACAAAGGATTCCACATACTTGTTAAGGGATATGTCTTGAGAGACAAAACTAAAATTCTCAGGGAGTGGCTGTAGAGAGTAAAAACTTCTTCCTGTCAGGTAGACAGCCAGCTTAGTGATTTTATTCCAGGTCTTAATGGGAAAAAAAAAAAAAAAACACTTCTATATTAGGAAGACTATATTACTTTGATGCCTCTTTGACAATGCTTAAATTAACAACATCGACTTGTGAGAATTTAGCAGTACCCAGAGAAAGGCCAATATTATTTAATCTTCCCTGGTTTATAATTGCTTCGCAGGTTGTGAGGAGTCTAGTGAAAGGGAAAACTGGTGTTCCTATCTCTTGGTCTGACAAAGACTTTCCATTTCCAGGATATGGAAAATCCTTGAATCAGTTTATTGCAAATGAATCCATCTTCAGACCGCAACCCATCTCAATCTAAAAGTTGACATTTTTTCCTACTTTCTATTTCTGTCCCTTACTCTGTAGGGGCACAGTTTGGTGAAAGGCAAGAGATTTTTAAAACTTTGAATTAAAAAATCTCAAAATTCTAGAGGCTTCCAATAACCTGTTTAGTTCCTCCCTTTTCCAACTGTGCATGTGTTTATGCACATTAGTTGTGTGGAGGGATTTTTTTTTAACTTTAGTATCCTCAGCACTAGCTCTGTGTTCTTATACATTTACAATGTTTCTGTTTCTGTCCAGTGAAGGACAGAGGCCAAAGGTGGTCTTCTTTTCTTTTTTTTCTTTTCTTTTTCTTTTCTTTTCTTTTTTTTTTTTCCTTAATTTAGTGTTTGGTTTAAACAGAAGGAATAATAAAAATTGATGGGGCTTGTATTCAACCATGATGATATTTTATCAAGCTCTCTCTCTCCAAGACCAAGCAAGACAACTTTATTAATTGACTGCTGGCCCACTTGACAGAAGTAAAGCCCCTTATTTTTCAGTAAGCAGCACAATAATATGGCAAATGTTTGCTTTTGGGAGCTGGATCCTAAGGTAGCCCATGCAGGAATTGCAATTGGAGTTTAGATAAATTATCCAGATGTAAAAACATTTTAATTTTAAACTATTCTTGATAGTTTGTTTTGGACTTCATAGTAAGTAATATTGTAGTAGTGCTTTGAAATTGGCCAGTCCTGCCATCCTTAGTTTTTCTTTCAAAATATGGTATTTTATTAATTCCTCTTTCCATCTCTTCCTCAGTTGCAAAGAAACTTTTGTGACTATCTTACAAGGAGTAGTTTGTCCATGTAAAGCAGAATTTTGCTTAGGGTCTGAGATAGACTGATGCTTTCTCCCCACAGACTTTGAGGTTCTGTATAAGGAGAAAAAGCATCCTTTTTCCATGATCAGCAAATAGCTGGTGAGGTCTCTCTGGGTCCCAATAATAGACACACTGAACTGCACCCCATTTGGAAGTATCTACAGGATGTAGCCCTCTTGCTTAGCTCAGCTCAGCCAAAGGTTAAAATTGGTGAGAGAGATTTTCAAAGAAGTTTGCAACCTTCCAATTGCAGGGTCACTTTGGGGCGCTTTCTTGCTAGTGTAATTTTACCTCATCAACTTTCCATTTTTTGAACTGTATACTTTGAAATGATATATTGGATTTGCTGGTGCATTTAGTTTCTTTGTTAAGTGTTTTTCATCTCTATAATAATTATTACATCTGGTGTTCATATATAGCATTTTTTAATTAAGTAATTTGTACATAGATTATAAATACATTTATGCTATTATGGGATTCAATGTGTTGCTTATTTGTACAAATTGGAGGGCATACATTCTACTGAACGACATAGTCTTCACCTCTTTTACCCAATTACAGGATTAAGACTTTTGTGTTCTATACCTGATAGATCTAACTTGTACTTGCAATATGTTCCATAGGTGTGGTCCTCCTACCAACCCTCCCTCTATCCACTCGCCTCCCTCCCTTCCCCTCTCCCTCCCTTCCCTCTTTCATCCTAGGCTATAGTTGTGTTTCATTTTTCATATGCATGTGTGAGTGATTGTAAATTGGTTTCACAGTAGTACTGAGTACATTGGATTTTTTTTTTTTTTTAGGAATGGAACATATATAGCACTTAAAACAAATAATTCTTTGGTCTCCTGACTCATACATGTAATGTAGCTGCTCTTGGTGGGATTTGTGAGCTGGAGTTAAGAACATGGATAATTATACAAGTTTTTAATGGTAGTATCAAGACCACCAATTTCATTTGGAACCCTGTACAAGCAGGGAGCAGAAGGTGGGCTGGGTGCAGCAAAATGAAGGGCTTATTTTATAGCCTGAAATCATAATTATGAAAAATTAAAAAAAATCAAATTTTGTGAAGTTGGAGAGTGAAAAGGAAAGCTCTCCCCACCCCCACCTCCACCATTTTCTCTTTGTCTGCAGCTTCCTCACGTGCTGCCTGTCCATGATTTTCTTTTATTCCACTCCTTTCATGCTTTTGATGTTGAAATATAGACTCTTTTTATTTCTCAGGATATTTTTCTCATTACACCCATGGCCTGCTCTAAAGAATGTCTTTTAAAAAAAAAAAAAAACTTCCTGGAGAATAACTGTTCAGATCAATCCCAGCACCTCTCTCTTAAGACCAGATGACATGAGGAGATTGCAAAATCAACAGCTAATGTTTTTACCTTAGGGTTAAAGCCTTATTCAGCAGTTGCTGAGGGAGCTAAACTAGATAGCTTGAGGTCTTGGCAATTTAAAGAAATATTTTGCCAGCTCCTGTCTCAATTTCTCTCTTTATCTCTGTCTCTTTCCTTCTGGCGATGTTGAACCTTCTCTCAGAGCCTGAGAATAACTGAACCCTCTCCTTTCCCAGATAGCTCTGTCTAGGTCAGACATCAGCAGTGTTATCACAAGCAGTACCTAATCTGCATGGGAGGGTACTCACTGGAAGTGTCCAGCTCAGCTAATCTGCTTAGACTACACGAAAATTAATCACTTGAAAACAAAGATGTTTAAGAAAGTATTCTACCTTACCCTTCCCCCAGACAGCATTTTATCAAGTTCTGGGATGTTAAATTCAGAGTAAGTTATCCTTATCTTAAACACAGCCAACTTTTGTATAAATTGCTTGTGAAGTTCTGTATAGTTACCAGCATTGGTTGCCTTCAGACATATGGAAGAGAATTATGAAATCTCATATTTATTTAGAACTCTTTCCCCAGAAAATAAGACCCAGCATTTTTCAGCTTATTCACTGCACTTATATAAGTTTGAGTAGACCAAGGGGGTGCTTAGTGATCACTCCTTTGCTAGTTCAGGAAGTAGAAATAGTTGCATTTTCTATTTTGTTTACCCTGTGGGGAAACCTCCCTACAGCAGTATTTCCTAGCTTTTTCTTTTTGAAGTTTCTCATCTGACAGATAATGCTTTAGATTATTGCTTAGTAAGGTCTATTCTCCGTGGCTGCTACATAGAGATTATAGTTCACAAATTATTGCTTGCACGCTCATGAGCGGTGCCACCCCTCCCTTCCCTCTTATACATGGGCCACACTAGTGTTAAGGGTGGTACATCGAAGTAAATTTATAGCATTAACATTCTGGTCAGTTGAGAATGCTGTCCAATTAGAGTACTTAGTATATAAGTTTTATTTTTTAAAAATGGTTTATTGAGACATAATTCACAATCCATATAAGTCAACCATTTAAAGTCCCCCAGGTTTTAGTGTACTCAGAGTTGTGCACCCTTTACCAGAATCAATTCTTGAACATTTTGATCACCACCAAATGAAACTCTGCAATCCTTAGCAAGTCACCTCCCAACACTCCCCCAATCCTGAGGAACCACTAATCTACTTTCTATTTCTATAGATTTGGTCATTCTGACATTTTTTTTTGAATATAAATAGAATCATGCAATATGTAGTCTTTTGTGACTAGCATATTTCAGATAGAGTAATGTTTTCAAGGCTCATCCATGTTGAGACACATATCAATACTTCTTTTTTTTTAGACATTAGCTGAATAATGTTCGATTATATGGATATATGACATTTTATCTATCCATTAATCAGTTTATGGACATTAGTGTTGAGTTGTTTCCACCTTTTGGTTATTAAGACTAACAATGCTGAGGACATTCATGTACTGGTTTCTTGTGGACATATTTTCAGTTATTTTGAGTATGTACCTAGTAGTGAAATTTATGGGTTATATGGTACTCATGTGTTTAAGCTCTTGAGGAACTGCCAAACCGTTTTCAAAAATGGCTGCATCATTTTATAATCCCACTAGTGATGGGATTATTACATCCTAGGTATCCTACTGGATGTGATGCGTTATCTCATTGTGATTTTGATTTTGATTTCCTTAATGACTAGTAATGTTCAGCATTATTTCATATGCTTATTGGCTGCTTGTATATCTTATTTTCTTATTTTTTGAGAAACATCCATTCAGATTCTTTGCTCATTTTTAGGTTGAGTTATTTGCCACATTTGGCGTATCATTTTTTACTTTTTTCCACTTTCTTGATGGTATCCAATGAAACACAAAAGTTTTTAAGTTTAATGATGGCCAATTTTTCTATTTTTTTCTTTGTTGGATTATGATTTTGATGTCCTATCCAAGAAGGCTTTGCCTAATACAAGGTCACAAAGCTGTACATCTATGTTTCCTTCTAAGAGTTTAATAGTTTTAACTATTTACATTTAGGTCTTTGATCAATTTGACATAATGTTTACAAATGATATGAAGTAAGGACCTAACATCATTTTTTTTCCTGTAGATATTCAGTCACCATAGCATCATTTGTTGAATTTTTACCCATTTGACTGTCTCTGTACTATTTGTGCAAAATCAGTTTACCATAAATGTGAGGGTTTATTTTGAGGCTCTCAGCTATTTTCCATTGATTCATATGACTGTCCTTATGCCAGCCCCACACTTTCTTGATTTACTGTAGGTTTTCAGTATGCTTTTAAATGAAGAAGTGTGAATTCTTCTTTTCCAAGGTTGTTTTGGCTATTGTGAGTCCCTTAAGTTTTCATATGAATTGGGATGTGCTTGCCAATTTCATAAACAAGCCAACTTGGATTCTAACAGGGACTGTGTTGAATCTATATTCCAGTTTGGGACAATTGCCATCTTAACAATGTTAAGTCTTCTGATCCATGAATATAGGATGTCTTTATATTTATTTGGTCTTCTTTACTTTTTTCATCAATGTTTTGCAGTTTTTGGAACATAAGCCTTGAATTTCTTTTCAATAAACTTACATTTATTCCTAAGTATTTTATTTTTTGATACTATTCTAAATGGAATTGCCTTGATTTTCTTTTTAGATTGTTCATTGCTAGTCTGTGGAAATATAGTTGATTTTTGTATATTGATCTTGCATATGGAAACTTTGCTGAAAATACCTGAGTTTGGAATATTTATGGAATTTAAGGGTAGGAGGGTTTCTGATGTTTCCATGAAAGTTAAAGCATACTTCATTTCATCCTGCATAAAGCATAGGCACATTGTTCTCAGTTTCACTCAGCTGTGAATTACAACTAGTAATGCCAACTCCTTCCTAGATGAATAGGAGAATTTTCTAAATTTTCATTTCATTCGAAAATAGCAGGAAAGAGGCCTAATATGATCTATGCAGTTAATATATTTTTTTAAGAATTTGGATTTGGTAGCCATTTGCAAGGGGGTAAGGAATAATAATCACTTCTATAGAAAACTAACATGAAGTGGTAATAAACATAAACTAGTCCACAGAAATCAATTGCTATCTTTGCCTCATGTTTAGGTTTGCATAAGCAGCAGAAGTCATAATTTTATGCTTTTGTATGTTGTCCTTTGGGTAAAGTAAATGCCAACAATACTTCTTCCGGTGTATATTTCTAGATGGGGACATGGTCTATTTGCTCTGATGTAATTTAAGTTTATTTTTAGGGATATAATCCATAGCCAGGAAGCAGAGATAAAATTCACCTATACAGAGACTGAACTTTGGGTTTATTAGACCTCTAGGATAAGGGTCATAGCTAATCAGCTGTAGCTACAGTGTCTTGAAAATGATAAGTGAACTTCAGGCCGCCTGGCAAAAAGGTCTTATTGTAACCTAATAACTGGCTTTAAAGATTATGCTAATAAAGGAATATTTTCAAAAATAATCTATCAATTGAACACTGTTCATGAAGCACCTGCTATGTGCCCTGCATGTAGTAGGAAGAGATCAGGGAAACTGAGGCATAACTCACAGAAAATCTTCTTCTTTCAAGGAACTTATAGCCACTTAAAAAACCCAAAAACATATAATTCTGGAGGCTGAGGCAGAAGGATTGCTTGAGCCCAGGAATTTTGAGGTTACGTGAGCTAGGCTGACACCATGGCACTCTAGCCTGGGCAACAGAGTGAGACTGTGTCTCAAAAACAAACAAACAAACAAATAAACAAACAAAACCCATAAAGCAAAGGCAGCACCACACTACAATGCTATGATGCCTGTATGATAACATGTTGGATTGTGTGGTATGAATTTTTTAAATGTAAGAATTCCAAAAGGAAATGGATCACTATAGGATAAAGTGGTCAGCAATATTACTTGTGTCTGCCTCTGATCTTTTATGGAAGTAGGTGGGAGCATAACTGATGGATATTTCAAACAAAAGGAGGTAGTACCTCTTGAAAGATAAGAAAGAGTGAACTAGAGCAAGGAGTTGAAATCTACTTCTCATTATTCAATAATGTCATCCTACTCAGGTTAGTTACAAGTTTCTTCCTTGGTTTCTTTAGCTCTATCATTGCATTTGGTGGGAATATGTTTTCGATTTCTTTGAGTTGACAAGTCTGCAATAATATGACTAATAAATTAAAATTGACAGTGATTAATGGGTCTTAGTTTGGTGTAAGAACCAGTAAAGATGCCAAGAGTGGTACTCAGATCAAGAAATATCTTTCTGTTTCCAAAGTTTCCATTAATTATAGTAGCTTGCTTTTAGGTTCTATATAGATAGGCTCCAGAGTATGGATTGTTGGAAAGAATTGATAAGCATAAATCAAAAAATTCAGGGAGAAAGGGGCCACATGACATTCTTACAAGGGCTTTGCTGAATTAGTAGATATAGCCTTCTGAAATGGCCTACCCCTTCATCATGAGCTCTGTTCTCTGCAGGTTGAGTAGGTTCCTTGATTATGGAAGTGTAGTTCCACTATCTTGGTCACTAGGCATCTTTGAGAGTCCTGTGGCAGATTTTCATTAAGAGTGGTCAGCCTCCTTGGGTAGTTTCAACACACAGCCAAGGCCTTGTCACAGGATAATTTGACCGAGAACTTCCTAGCACCAAGACAGTAAATAAACTACCATAGTATTTAGTGTTTCTGTTCTTTCTTGAAGTGTCAAACACTTTTAGTGCCAAATATTTTGACTTCTTGATACTTTTTTTACATGTAGAACAGAGAACAGTGACATTGGATACATTCCAATAGTACTGTAGAACGTATCAAGTGATTTCATATTCCATTATTGCATTTCATTCTCATTTCTACCCTGTACAAGCAGTGAGGGGTGAGAATATTATAATGATGCTCACACCATTATAGTATTTTACCCATTGTAACCAATATGCTTAGAGAGGTTAGGTTACATGTGTGCAGTCAACAATGTCATAGTGATAGAACTAGGATTTTAGTTCCAGTCTTTTTTCTCCTAATAATGTGTTTCTGCTTTCATCCCACAGCTCTTTTTACCCCATAGATAAGAAAGATGAGAGTCATAGAGACAAAAGGACCACACTGGTATCAATAACAGAAATTGGGAAAGCTGTTCAGGCTTCTAGGTCTCTTATTTACCCATAAGACTAATGGATTGGGTTGTATGGAAGTTCTGGGTGTCAATAAACTTGCCCTTCTATTTTACAGACTTTATTTATTCAACTAACACTTATTGAACATCTACTACACTATACTAGCCATTAATGATGTAGCAATTAGTAAGACAGACAAAAATCACTCTTGGGAGCTGATGTCTAGTGAAAGGAGACATGTAGAATGTATCAGAGGGTAAAAAGTGTCATAGACAATAACAACGTGAGGGACAGAATTTGATTGTATATTTATTGGTCAGGGAAGACCTTCATGAGAAGGTGACATTTGACCAGTGACCTAAGGGAAATGAAGAAGTAAGCCATATGGATATCTGGAGTAGAATATTCCAGACACAGGAAACCAAGTCACAAAAGGCCTAAAGCAGGAGCACACTTGGTGTGATGATGGACGCAATGAGAACTATGTTCTTTTTTTTTTTTTTGGCAGTTTTTGGCCGGGGCTGGGTTTGAACACCACCTCTGGTATATGGGACTGGTGCCCTACTCCTTGAGCCACAAGTGCCACCCACCATATGTCTATTTTAAGTAAGTAGAGAGTGATAGGAAATGAGATCTAAGTTAATGAGGGATATCATAGGACTTTGGTTCTTACTTTGAGACAGAAAAGATTGGAAGATATTGAACAGAATAACATGATTTGACTTATATTTCAGTAGGATCCCTCCTCTTCATAACATCTGTTACTCTGATACATTTGTTAGTTTACTTACTGTCTGTGTGGAGAAGAAACTGCAGGTATAAGGGGGAAGCATGGAGGTGAGGTTACTGCAGGGATCCAGGTGAGAAGTGATATGGCTCAGTCTAAGATAGTAGAAGAGATAAGTGGCTAGATTCTGGGTGTGTTTTGATAGTAGAACCAACAGCAGTTGCTGACAAATTGGACATTCATTGTGAAAAACAGGAGACGAGGATGATTGCCAAATTTTAGGTCTGAGCAACTGGAAAAAATGAGATTGCTATTTACTGAAATGGTGATATTGTATGTAGAGCAGGTGCATGGAGCAGGATAGGACATATAAAGTTTGATTTAGGGGCAGTGCCTGTGACTCAAAGGAGTAGGGTGCCGGCCCCATATGCCGGAAGTGGTGGGTTCAAAACCAACCCCGGCCAAAAAACTGCAAAAAAAAAACTTTGATTTATCCCGTGAACATCATGATGGCTTCTTCTCTGTTAGTTTTCATGCAGTGCCTCCATGATTTTCTGCTTTCCAAGGAGATTAAGAAAAACCTCAAATATCACCTAAACTGCCTCTATCCTTGCTCTCTCCCTTTTTATTTTAAAGGTTTTTTTTTTTTTTTTTTTTTTTTTTTTGCAGGCGCTGGGTTTGAACCTGCCACCTCTGGTATATGGGGCTGGCGCCCTGCTCACTGAGCCATAGGTGCTGCCCCCTCCTTTTATTTTATAAAGGCCTAGAGAAGGGTCGGAACTTGTCCAAGATGAAACAATGAGCTGGCAGTAGAACTAGGACACAGACTCAGTTCTCTTAGATTCTAACTCAGTGATTCTTCTCTCAGTGTACTTATGAGGCCTCATCTAGGGGAGAGAGTGAGGCTTTTCTTCTAGCTCAAACCTTAAACCAGGTAATTAAACTAAATAGTGAATCAAAAACTGGAAAACCACACACACTGGTTGCTTCCCTCAATGAAACCAAAATATTATTATGATTTAATTGAAGCAGAGACAAAAATAATTTATCCCAAAGGAACATAATAAGTGGGCTTTTAAAAGCTACTGAGCTTTGATCAAAGGTGGAAACTATGGGAAACCTTAACAGAAATGGTCTAAAATCCTATGATATTAGAATTCATGGAACCTGAGAAACTATCTTGTTCAGCTAGCTCATTTTATGGGTGAGGTGCCTGGGGGACATAGATAGAAAGTTATTTGGCCAACGTTATACAGCAAGCTAGTGTCTACGCCTAGTCAGAGTCTGTTCTGAGAGTTAGCAGTATGTTGGATCCTTGGAAAATTCTATATTGGAAAAGTGATTCCACACTCAGAACAAAGAATTATAATAATAGCAATAATTATGTGTTTTCTGTGGGCTAACCTGTGACTCCTTGCATGAATTAATTCATTTAATTCTCACATCAACCTTAGGAAGTAGGCCCAGAGAAGTTAAGTAACTTGCCCACGCGTCAACCAGCTAGGAAGTAGCAGAACTTATGTGCACCTCCAGGATGTCTGGCTCCTAGCCACAAGGTTCTTAACACTGCAATATTAACAGCTTCTCATATTTCCCAGAAATTCCCCTTTACTGTCATAAAAACTGGGGCCCAAAATTACTTCATTATGCACTTCCCTTACTGTAGTCTGTCCACTGATCTTTACCAAACAGCTGAATGTAGAGTAGGGGTGGAAGGATGGAAAAAGGTGGTGAGAAGAAGTTCATCATTTATGATAGAGATTGTACAACAGGAATATAGGAATTATGGAAAAGGGCTGAGAGATCCTAAAGAGGTTGAAAATCTCGAAGCCTGCTACAAACCTGAGCAATTCAATGACTGCTTAAGTAGGAGAGCTACTAAGTTAAAAAAAAAAAAAAGAAAATTTCCAACTTTTAGAGTCAGGAACAGTTTTATGTGCTTTAAGTGTTTTAATTCATTTAATCCTTCAAATAACTCCATGAAGTAGGTAGTCTTATTATTAGGCAATTAAGTTACATGCCCAAGGTTATAAAACAAATAAATGGAAGAGCCTATATTAGAATCCAGGCAACCCAACTTCATAAGTTATGTTCTTTTCTACTACATTTAGGGGAAAAGGTGCTACTCATATTACAGAAAGTTTTTAAAATGCAAAAACATTGTGCCTGAACTTCAAACATTGAGCAAATCTTATCCTCAACATACATGAGTTTTTTTAAGGGTTTGTAGAAGAAAAGATAGTGCCCCAAGGTCACATGGTGAGTAAATTAGAAGAACCAGAGCTTGGAGGGAGAGTAATTGGTAGGACCACACCTACGGTGCATTTTACAATGGTACAAGTTAAATCTACTAAGTGTGGAATATAAATGTCTTAACATAATAACTAAGAAAATGAGGTGAAGGCTATGTTAACCGGTATGTAATCAATACTTTGATGGAAGTATTTCAAATTATATATAAAACCAGCACATTGTACCCCATAATTGCATTAATGTACACAGCTATGATTTAATAAAAAAAAAAAAAAGAACCAGAGATTGAACTTGCAACTACACTCTATTACTCTGGCTCCTTTCTCACAGACTTGTCTCCCTTCATTTCTTCTGTATTACCTTGCCTCCCACCTTTTAGAAAATTATATATCTTCATCAACAAGATTGGACAGGAATGGGGAGAATAAGCAGAGTCCATCTCCTTCTAGAGATTGGGCAAAAGGAGCAAGTATCAGCAAAAACTGCCAGTATATGCAATTTACACTAAATAAGAAGAGGAACATCTCAGTACTGACCAGATGCCACCTCCATCCCTTTAGGCTTAAATGGGTTGTGCAGGATCCTATAGGAAATCATAAATGTAGTTGTCAGATAATCTTTGTGTTACTGTGGAAATGGAAGCAGGCTATTGTGTAAGTCTATCTCTCTCCTCATTTTCTATTAAAGGAGGTGCAATATTGCCACTCACATAAGTGATAATTTCTTAAGCATTTGTTTTGAAAATTGGCGGAGCATTAGAGAAAGCATTTTTCCAAACTTGTCATGTTGCACCACCTCTCTGAAGCATTCATTGTCCAACCTCTGATTAGATAAGGAGATTGCATAAATCAAGAGCAGAAGTTAAGATGGAAACACTTGATGTTTGGTGTTTGGTTGTAGAAAGGATTCCAAAACATGTTTTGGATCTGTTTACACTGCCCACCTTCCTTCCCTTTCATCTTTGTTTAAAAAACAAGGTTTTCAAGTGTGCAGTTGGTGGGAGTTTCTAATTGTTCATCTGAGAAATTTGTTTGATCAACCTTTCAAATAAAAAAGGCCATATTAGACTGAGATATTTCATTCACCAACCACTTAAAAACACACCAAAAACCTTAAACATGCTCATATTTTCAGCTAGTGTGTTGTTTGCTTTGGACATTTTCTGGACTTTGCTGAGGTGCTGGATTGACTCAAAACATTCCAGGACATATGTGGAATTCAATAGAGTAGACTTTATCCTTCTAGGTTCAAAGTTCATCATCAGAGATGACATTATAATGTCTGGGAAAAGTCAACGTGAAGACTTTGGGAATTAGAGTGGTAAAAGAATGTGCCCTTTCTCAAAGCCTTCTTAGACACTCCCTCTGCCCATGTTCACATCTGTATCATCTTTTACCTGGAATAGTGCAGTGATCTTATGTCCCCTCTCTGAAGCTCCCTCTGATACTATCTAATACCTATTGTATTCATGAACTAGCTCTTCCCAAAGTTTATTGCTAATCTAGCCACTGTCCCACTTTGAACATCAGTCTATCAGCTCTTTGAGGGTAGAAATTCTGTCTGATTTTTCTTCCTGTTCTCAGTGCTTAGCACAGAGGAAGCTTTGGTTAATAGCTATATAATGCATGATTAAATTTACAGCTCCTCCCCACTTGCTTGTATGTTAAAGCCCAAATTCCTTATGTCTGGTGTTCAGGTCTCTTTATGATCTGGCTTGTTTTTCCAGCCTGAATTCTTATAATTTCCTTACAGCAGTCTTAAAATACAGCCAAATGAATCTAGTCACTATCACTGTAAACAATCCTCACTCCTTTGTTCTTTGAGCATGTTATTTTTTTATTATCCCTTTGGCCTTGAAAGCTATCCCAAGTTCAATACTATCCATTCCTCTAAGCTTATCTCAAATATAGCCTCCGACAAAATGAGTTTTCTCATTCCCTCAACCCAAGAAGAAGTGATCTCTGTGACATTATATAGTTGAAATAATATTGGTTTCAGTTTCCTCATCTATAAACCAGAGCTAGAAATCTCTAGTTTATAAGATTTTGGGGTGGAGAGAATCAGATGAGATGATGGATGTTAGGCAAAAGTCAAGAGTTGCAACTTAACATCTTTAAGATTTATCTCTTTCATCCTTCTCCATTGATATGAAACTTAGTCCCTTAAATTGTAATGATTTGTGTTTATGTCTGATAAATCCTTTTAAATATCCTTGTCTTTTAGGGAAATGACTGTTTCTTTGATATTTAAATGGGAGGATGTCAAATAGGTTAAATGCAAATATGATGCCATTTTTTATATAGGGACTTGATCATATTTGGATTTTGGTATTTGTGGGAGGTAGAGAGGGCAGGAACCAAGCCTCCATGATACCAAGGGACATTGTATGAGATTCAGCATAAAGGAGGTGATTATCTACCTCTGTTAAATTCTAGTCATCCTATATTTGCAATGTGATGTTTAACTCCAGTATTCATGGGACATTTGGTAAAGCATGGAGTTGCTGAGATGCTGGGTTAAATATGATTGGGGAGTCAGGGAGCAGTGGCCGTAACTATTGTCACAGTATACCTGAAGGATTGTGATGGAAGAAACAAATTTGATGTTTTTCTGTAGTACCCCAAAGGGAAATATCAATGAGGACAGTTGTCAGTTAACTAAAATATGTATGTATATATATATATATATATAGTATATATTTATATAAAATTTATATACATATGTATATTATTTTTTTACTCAGAATAGTTTCAACCCACATCAGAAATTGTCATCACAGGCCATATGAGTTTTGTTTGGCCACTATGATGTATGTGTGTATATTTATTGAATTACTTCCTAATATTTCACTGTACAATTCAGATTTCCACCTTTAGGAATGAAGATATGGTAATACTGATTCTTCTTTCTCCCATGGCAGTGAGCAATTGGAGGTGAAAAACAGCTGCTCCTCTAGGTAGGGTGTGCACTTTCCTTTTTGGGTAGGCACCAGCAATATGCTTTATTCATTTAAGTTACCCACTCGACTCCTCTAGGACTTTTGAGTTTGCTAACTCAGTCAGGTCAGGTTAGTCAAGTCTTGAGAGCTTCCCTACTTCAAGGGCTTTCTTCCCTCATATAAAATGAGCTAAAGATATGTACTAGCAGCACCATAATCAGATCAAACCTGGTTTTTAATTCTGTCACAGTCGTTTACTAACTTTAAGACCTTGAGTGAGTAACTTAACCTCTCTAATCCTCAAGAGCTTCCTCATGTGTAGAACACTTTCCTTACAGAATTATTATGAGAACTAAACAAAACAACTAAGATAAAGAGCATGACACTTAGTATGTGCTGAAATATTAGTTTCCATCTTCTTGTTTATCAAACTATATCTGTCTATTAGCAGGATCACATAAAAAGTATATTTACCCTCACCAAAGGCATTCAAGAAGAAGCTGGACCTGTTAGGAACCATATATAAGGCAGAGATTTGAACTCATAGCAAATGATCCAACAATCATTTCATCTAGCAATTTAAAAGCCTACACATGACTTAAGATGCCTAATGCATCTTACAAGGGTATACATGAAATTTACTAGGTGTAGAATATAAATGTCTTAACATAATAACTAAGAAAATGCTATGAAGGCTATGTTGACCAGTTTGATGAAAGCATTTCAGATTGTATGTAAAACCAGCACATTGTACCCCATGATTGCATTAATGTACATAGTCATGAGTTAATACAAATAAATAAATAAATAAATAAGATTGGATGATTTTAGGCATGCCTTATGCAGTTAGGGATTTTTAATAAGCAACAGAGGAGCTGAAGGGCCTTTGGGAAAGAAGCTGAAGTCAGGGCTCAAGTATAATGTGTTGACTATTATTCAGGCATAGGCCTTGACATCTGACAGATTTTGATTTAAATCCTGGCCCTTATTCTTATTAGCTGTGAATTCTAGGCCACTTCAGCTCTCTGAGTTTTAGTTTCCTCCTTTATAAAATGAAGATACTAACACTTTCCTCGTGTTTTTGTGGAGATAAGTCAGATAATGAATGTAATGACCAGAATGAATATGACCAGAGCCTGGTCTGTAGTAAAAATGTGATAAATGGCAATTCTTCTTCCTCTTCTTCTTATACTGTTATTATTATTACTACTATTGTTATTGTTATACCAGACAAGCAGAGTTTGGGAAGATGCTAGACTACAGCTGAAATACAAAGGGCTTTTCCCTAAGTCACTGCTGGCTGAGCCCTCTCTTCCACAAAGCTCTGAGTCTCCAAAATGTTTTGGCTGGAATGTATGAGGTCATTGCAGATAACGGGGAATGTGATTTGCTTTGGTAATACAAGTTATTAAGTTACTTCTTTCAGCCCAGCTGAAATCATTTACTAGTTGATGCACTTCAGAGTGCAGGACTAAGCTGGTCTGAGGAGGGAAGGAGAGTGAGAAGACCCCTTTTCTCAGCCACAAGTCATAGTCCTCCATAGAGAATGGAATGACTCAATGTCTAAACCCTTGGTGATTTGCAGCCCCCTACATTTAAACCAGTCACTCCATTGCACACATTCATCCCTTTCCCCCACAGAATCATTGGGCAAGAATTCCTTTGACTTCTTTCATGGCCTAGAACCATTCCCCGCTTCTCTTCCTTGAGATCCACACAGCTGGCAAATGGCCTACAGCAGAACAAAAACAAGAGTCTTAGCATGGAGAGCAAGCTTCAGAGCAGTGCTGAACTTGCTGGGGAACCTCTTATTAACAAAGGACATTCCTGATGACTCTCAAACCCCAAAACAGATTAAAACCCTTTTTTTTTTAATCAGTAAGCTGTGTCTCAGTGCAACTTCTTGCCTGAATATATTTAAAGATCTGCTGAGTCATTTAAGAGCAGTCTGGCAGATTGCAGGAGGCAAGGACTATACCCCAGTCTATGGGGGAGTAAGTTTAGAGGTGAAAACTGTTTGGCTTTCTCCCATGGGAACAAACAAGGTGACACAATACTACCCTCCACAACTGTAGAGAGCATCTGTTAAAGCTGCTTATTATGTCACCTTTGGACTCTTTTTTTTTTTTTTAGACAGAGTCTCACTTTGTCGCCCTGGGTAGAGTGCTATGGTGTCACAGCTCACAGCAACCTCTAGCTCTTGGGCATAGGTGATTCTCTTGCCTCAGCTTCCCCAGTAGCTGGGACTACAAGCACCCGCCACAATGCTCAGCTATTTTTTTTTTGTTGTTGTTGTTGCTGCTGCTGCAGTTTGGCCTGGGCCGGATTTGAATCCGCCACCCTCAGTATATGGGGCTGGCACCCTATTCACTGAGCCACAGGCACCACCCTGGACTTCTTAGTTTATGAAAGAGTAAGGGTGCAAGAGAAGGAGCAGTTGTACCAGTGTGTCTGCCATCGGGAATTATATTCCCCTGCTGTTGGTAACTGAGAGTAGCATGCCAAGTATAAACTTGATGTGTTAATTTCCCTCTTTATTTTTCAGCTTCTGGTCGTATGCATTGTTACTATGGCACGTACCAGTTGGCAGAAAATGATACATGATTCTTTCTACTTCCTTCTCCACTGAAGTTCTGAATTTATTAGTGGAGAAATTAGCTGTTAGCAAGTATTCATTATAGGTACACTTGGGGATTTCCTTACAGCCAGTTATTTGTCTTCATCCTCTTAACCTGTACTCCTGACAATTGGCAAAACCCAGAACTTCTAGTTGGGCCTGGCCTCTTTGACCCCTGTTCCACAGACTCCAAGCTCTTTTGTCTTTTGACACAACTGCCCTCATCTTTTTCTTCCCACTGGTGAGTTCCTTCATTTTCTTTTCCCACATCTAGCTCCTCAGTCTGTCTCCCATGGCTCTCATAGCTTCCCACTCCACTTACACTGTGCCATCTCCTTGCCATCCAAACTTTCTCAATAGCCCCTCACTTGCTGAAACCACCTCTGCGAAGAGGCATCAGAATGGATGTACAAAGGATGGCTTTTGGATAACTTTTTTTTTATGACTTTAAAAGGTTAATATTGAGATGTTTTATTAGTGGTAACACTGATTGTTCAAGCAGGCATGCTGAAGAATTAAAAGGAATCAGGTAAGCTAAAATTTGCTTGGAGCTAGCTGGAGACTTAGTTCTTTTCCTTCCTTTCTCTTTTGCATTCAGTTTATATACGGTTTTCAGAGGACCTAATGGCTTGTTTCATCATAGCCAGTGGATATAAGAAATGGTGGGAGACTAGAAAATGGAATGGAGACACTCAATATCTTTAAAACTAATTTATTACGATCCTACGCAGTATAAAACTCTCAAAAGTCCACCAAGTACTTTCAGGCACATTGTCTCTTTTGCTTCTCAAAACCATCTTGAAGTAGGCAAAGCAAGATTAAGCATCCCCAGTGCACAGATGAGGAAACTGAGAGTGAAAATAACTCAGATGATAAGCAGAAGAACCAAGATTTAGACCATGAATTTTTGATTGTAGGTCCTTTTTTTTTTCAAGTTCACTGCACGTATGGGAACATTATTTCCAACTTTTGGTTAAAGATCTGTCCCATCCCTTGACAAACATCGTTTTCATTCTTAGGAATATCAGTCTGGTTAAATGATGAATATTTAATTCATTAATTCAATAATTAATTATTTTTATTTATCAATACATTTCCTGAGAGACAACTTTGTACCAAACTCTGTGCTGGATTTTGAGGATACAAAGAGAAATAAGATATAATCTCAGGTCTCAAAGATCTTACAATCTGGAGACAGACATCTCAATAGTAAACATATTAGCAGCTGCTTATGAAATGCCATTAGCAAAATCTCAAGTTATATCCTTCTTTCACAGTAAGTATTGCCATCCAAAAATGAGGGTCTTTTTTTTTATTTGAAGTACATAAAGATGAAGCCTTATGAATAACTGTATCTTAATCTAATTTTAATCTAATTTTTCAAATATCTTCCTAAGAAGATATGTTTCAGCCTCTGTGTGTGTGTCTATGTGTGTGAAAGTTGATGTGTAATGGTTGATGGAAACTGAGAGATTCCTAAGTAAGATCTATGAGGGATCTATGGTAAGTTCTAGCCCTCTGTGTATATATCATAGAGGGTGAGGGTGACAAAGATTATCGTATAAAAGTTGATTTTAGATTTGTTCCAAGTAAATGGTCAGCAAACTGAGCATCCACTCCACTTACTTTGAAAATGTGGCACTCAAGGCTCTTTCTTAGCATAGGTAAATTGTTTCTGGTTAAATATGGCATTTTTCAAATGGCATATTTGCATGTCACTTCTGTTTTCTTATTTAATTTTTAGTTTGATGCCAGTAATTCTTATTAGTTCCACTTTATAGATGAGAAACTGAACTCTAGAGACCTGAATGACTCATTCAAGATCATACAGTGAGTGATTTTGTGGGTTGGAATTTGAATTTTTATTGTTTTTCCCCCCTCTGGCCTCACTGCTATTTTTATATCACTTCAGTTATATTTTTCGTAGATGCCATTAAGTGTACTCTCCATTAGCCAAAGCCTCTTGCCTCCCTTCAGCATAACTATTCTCTAGCATGTTCCTAATAATCTTCTGAAAAGTTTTTACAACCTTCCTGGGTACCATGGCACAGGATCTTAATGCAGGCCCTTAAGTGCTTGGGTTAACTGTAAAATGGAAAATCAAAGTCACAGCTAATTCAGGAAAAATGACTTTGGGATGTGAATTTCCTGGGCAACTTGTCATCTCCTTTTTACTTTCTTAGCTTCATAAACTTACCCACAATATTCCCTGAGGACTAGGAGTAACGGGCATGATGGGGAAAGGCTTTCTTCCCTTCCTTTCCAAGAGTCCTTCAGCCAAGTGCCACACCTCCTCTTGATTTTCTATTCCCTGTATAGAGATGGAGGTGTGAGTTAGATATGGGTTCCTTTTGGCTCTTAGTTCATGACAGAACTTTCTTTCCCTTTAGTTGGACTGAGGTAGGAGGGGAAGTTGAATGGCTCTCAAGAAGACCAGGGTGAAGGTGATGACCAGGGTACTTGAAAGAATTGTGGACCTAATGCTGAAAATATCAGGGTTTGTTCAGACTTTATGGGTTGCTGTGCAATTTGGAGCAGGTCATCAGTTTTGAGTAAGAATTTCCTCTTCTATAGCTTGTAACATAAATTATAATTTTATAGATGAAACAGTAAGTATGAAGGTATTTTAAACTCAGAAAGGGCTTATGGATTTAAAGTGTACCTGTTTTTATTATTACAAACTAAATGCCATACTTCAGTGATGAACCCTTTTCCTGTTTTTCCTAAAAGCATGAGCATGTGTGGTTTAAAAAAGATTTTCTTCCATACCAGCTGCTTTGCAATTGTAGTAAATGGACTGAGGGTAGTGGCCTTGCTTCTATATTGAGCAAGCATGAAAAGAGGGTTATGAATTCAGGGTCAGCAGATGGCAGGCAGAGCAACCCCTCCAAAACTTCCTCCTAAGTCCCCCCACAAAGTCCTCCTTACTTACCATCTGAAGCTCATTTCAAATAATCATGTCTATATCTAACCTTCTTTTCCTTCTTTGTATATAACAGGTACTTATCAACTTGATTAAAAGCATTACTCTTTTCATTTCCAAGGATTAATTGCACCCCTTCTCTAAACAGCAGGTTGAAAGAGAGGAAGTTTATACCAAAGAGTCAGAGATAGTCAGAATTTAGAGGGGACCCTAAAGGTCAGTCCTCTTTCATATGGATTGGGCAACTGAAATACAGATAGGAAGGGTGATTAGACCATCTCACACAGCATGTCTGGCACATTCAGTTTGGAAATCTAGGGCTTCTGCTCCCGGGTCAGTACTAGATGCCCTTTCCAGCTTTGATGTCCTTTGATCTCAATGATTTTTTTCTATTTCTACTATACATTAGGGACAAAGGGTTCTGAGGTTGCAACTCTGACTAAAGTGGGAATATGTGGCCGTCTCCTTCCCCTTTGTTTTTTCCAAGGGCCTCAAAAGTCAGAGGGAGTGTGATTTCCATAGGTATATATTCACACCACTATCTTTATTTAAATTACATTTGAATCTTGACAAAGCAGTGATTAGGGAGGGCATGTTTGTTTGCTATCTTCCCCTCATTCCTCTACTTAACTCAGTGTGCATAGCAGAATATTTTATTAGCTCTGATTTGCCAAGTTTCTCTCTTCTCTGATAGGTGCTGAGAGCAGAGAAGGATTCCACAGAGGTCATCTGCTGTATCTTCCTGCCTATGCAAAAGCCTGCTCCAAGCTGCTGGAGGCTGGCTTTGTACAGGACTTTGTGTAGGGTACCAGGGAAATGAATGCAGAGTGTTCTTGCCACTCCCAGTCACTTTTTCCCATGATACTTTGGCCTCACAGGTGGGAGGTTCTTTGGTTGAAAACTTAGAACTCAGTTTCTAGGGTAGCAAGTGTTTTAAGGTTTGAACTATGACCTAATAGGATGAAATCATGTCATTATTTGCTAGTTATCTGGACCAGCTAGTTTGAACATCTTAGCATATTGAGTAATTTGGGTCAGACTACAGTGTGGGTGGGGCATTGTGTATGTCTGTGTGAGTGTGTGTGTGTGTTCATGCGCCCGCATATATGGAGGGGGTTGAGCAATTCTTTGTTAATATTATGAAAAAAGCCTTTAATCTCTTAAGTTAAGGCTGCCTTTTTCATGCCTATTGGCCTACCTGTGGGACCCTTAAGGACAGTAAGCAACATATCTGGTATCTTCCAGTTTCAGCCTTTGTGCAAGGAATGACTGTGAATTTCCACACTTGTGCTATGCTTTGGTATTTGTATGTGATTGTGTACCAGAGTATATGCCTGTTACTGTGAATCAATTTCTGAAAAATTGTAACACAGAGAGATCCAGAAACAGTGTCTTACTCTGTGTGCTCTGCTGGTGGGACCATGTTTCTTCTTTTCTGCTTATGTCCTTATGTAATCATGTGTCTTACTAAGTCAAAGTGCGCCTGTCAGGCTCAGCGCCTATAGCTCAACCGGCTAGGGCGCCAGCCATGTACACCTAAGGTGGCGGGTTCGAATCCCCAGCCCAGACCCACCAAACAACAATGACGGCTGCAACCAAAAAATGGCCGGGCGTTGTGGCGGGCGCCTGTGGTCCCAGCTACTTGGGAGGCGGAGGCAGGAGACTCGCTTGAGCCCAGGAGTTGGAGGTTGCTGTGAGCTGTAATGCCACGGCACTCTACCCAGAGGGATAGCTTGAGGCTCTGTCTCCAAAAAAAAAAAAAAAAAACAAAGTGCGCCTGTCTCTTTTTAACTGTTCTTCTGTCGTCCTTGTGTCTTCGTGCTTTATTGTAATTTTCCCCTCTCATTTGGGTATGTCTCTGTCTTTTTGGATATCTCTCATTCCAGGTCCCTGTTTCACTCTTTTTGGCTGTAGCTGTTTCTTTCTGTCCATGTGTGGATTTCTATGTGGTTTGGTCTTTATTGGTGGTATCTATGCAAGACTGTTTTGGGGTGTCTATTTCTGTTCCTGTATTAGCCCTTCTTTGTGTGTCTTTTTCTTTGTCCCTAGAGCCTCTGTCTCTATGTGACTCTATGTGTGCAGATTTTGGCATATCTATTTACTTATCTTAGTTCATGTTTCTCTGGGTATGTGTCCCTGTCTTGTTGTTCTAGGCTTTTGCCACTTCTGGTTTATTTAAGTTTCTGTATATATTCACTGGAACTGGCCTCTTCATACTTTTCATGCACATTCCTTCCTTCGTTTTAGTTTGTTTGCATGAATATACACAACTGTGTCTTTGAGAATAACTGTGTTTTAAATGAGTTGTGTTAGCTGTCTCTGTGTGTGTTACTGTGTGGGCATCTGACTGTACCTTTTTGTATATCCATGTACCTTTCTGCTTCTCCGTGACTAGATATTTCCACATAGCCATCTCTATATTTGGGTTTCTTTTTCTGTGTTGGCTATACATCTATACGTAAGTGTCCTTTTATCTCATAAGAAGCCCACCTGCTTTCTGAGGAATCTATTAGATTACTTTGTGAGATACCTTACATGTCTTGATTTTTTACTTTCCTGCTTATCTTCCAGCTCACCAACTACCATCCTACTTTGGTGCATGTTGGTACTCAGGTGCACATAATTATTTATGTATGATGTCAGAAGAATCAGTTAAAAATTGAACACATTGTTTCTTTATTGATAGGACAGTTTTGTGTGGAGAATTGTTAGGAAATGAGTAATGTTTGGATTGTAAATTTATTCATGTTAATTTCACAATGTCAGTGAATTAAATTTGATGGGTACAAATCATGCAAGATATTACATGCTCTCATAAAAATTCAGTATATTGATGTGGAGAAAGCATTTATTTATACTGTGAAGTCTTATATGTGTTGTTCATTACTGAGTTAGAAGGTGTTAACTTTTCTGGTTTAGTTTGGCTTTTTGTTTTGAAGAGCTACTACAAATACCATCTTAAGGACATAAAGCTCTGAGCTTGACTTAGAGCACATGGAGTACAAACACAAGAGAGAATGACATATTTATTATTTGTAAGGAGTCAGTCAGCATCTCAAAATGGAGTGCATAGGAAATGGAGAGATGAGGGATATGGAGAGAATCTTAACAGGGCTCCATCTTTCCTTGTCTTAGGCTGCAATATCCATCCAAGGAAGACTGTAGGGTAGAGGCAAGGATGAGGAGACCAGCTCTTCTTTTTCTTCCTAGTGGAAGGTTACCTCTTATACTTGATCATATTCCTTTCTGTTCTTGTTCTTCCATAGCAAGGAAATTTCCAAATGTGGCTAACCCATTTATTATACTTGTTTCTTTGCAAGATATTAAAGAGAGATTGTTAAATGTCACTGTAACCTTTGTACAAGCTGATCCACTGATACAGGCAGGGCCCTTTTGTAGGTGTTTTTTTTTTTTTTTGGCCAGGGCTGGGTTTGAACCCACCACCTCCAGCATATGAGGCTGGTGCCTTACTCCTTTAAGCCACAGGTGCAGACCCCCCCCCCTTTTTTTTGCAGTTTTTTTTTTTTTTTTCATGCAGGTCCCTTTTATGCCAGTTCCACATCCTTCCTTGGTTATTTGTGGTGCCTACTGGGGGCAGCCATGATTTCTTCTGATGTCAGCCTGTAATATCAGTTGTCTAGTGTGTACAGAATTCTTAAGTGTACAGTTCCTTCTCAGTTATGGTAGTTCCTACAAAGGAAGTTGTCACTAATAAATTACTAATTTGAGTGGTATCATATAAATTATATAGGTATAGAAATTAATATGGTACTTTGCTAAGGGGAGAACATCTATCTCGACGCTAACTGTGTTGAGCTCAATAAAGAGAGTACAAAGATTCCATGAGTATTTTAATCTGATCCTCCAGTAAGATCACAAGAAGGATATTTAAAATACTAAAAAAAATTAAAAATTGGCAAATACCCTATACATACCAATTACTATTGATATGATAAATCATTGTACCTGATTTGTACTAAGCTAAGCAAATTCCCTTACCTTAGTTTGAATTACTGAATGTAAAATGATATAAGTCACACAGACTAGGAGGAAGAATCTATCCTATTTTATAATTCAGACAGTTGAATTGAATTTTCCTTTTGTGATATCAATACCAATATACAGGGTCACCATAAATTTAGCACATGAACTTTATGACCGCCCTGTATTACCATAACATTTTGAATACAAAGAATTCTGTGGTGCTGGATTCCAGTCCAAAGAGTATTCTTATGTGGTTTCCACATTCTAGCCAATCGTAACAACTTCATATCTTGATTTTCTTATTTGTATAATAGTAATAATAAGCCTATCTTAGTAGCTACCAAATGATTGCATATAACAAAATTCTCATTTATTTAGGGAAAAAAAGAAAAACAAGGACAATGAGGTAAATTTTTCATAAATCAAAATTTATTCAGTTGGAGTAATAGTTTGAAATTATTTTTTCCAGGAAACTCTGGTCATTTTTATTTAAGAAAGTATTTATAAGGTTTGATTTTTCCTTTTTTGGAGAAGGACACTGAGTATTGGCTTGAAGAGGAATCATCACTTTTCTGATCTATGGGTGATATATCCATAGTAAAAAATTAATAGTGCTTTGCACATGCAGCATAAAGTGTTCAATTTTGTTAGTCAGCAAATATTTACGCGGCAGCTGTTATCAACTAGGCTGTGTAGTTACTTCCTTATTTTCCTTTAAATTAATTGTAAGAAAAGAAATCTAAATCAAGATGTCAGGTAAAATCTTATCACAACAAATATTTTTATAAAGATCCTTTTTATATTCTCTAAAAGAATGGAGGTCCTAGATGTTGGTTCATTTATTGATAGAATAGTATATTTTACAATTCCAGTACTTTTTAAAAAGGACAGCTTCTTGTAATTTATTGTGATTTTCTATGAAATAGCAATTCAGTCATTTTCCCCCTTTACTAGTGTGATAGAAGCTAGATTACAAGTTGTAAGTAGATCTTTAGACTACAAGGTAAGTCTTGAGCCTTAAAGAATAAAAGTAATCCAACCAGTCTATCATATATATCACTTAGCCAGGTATTTTGCTAGTTTAGCATATCATGCATAATAAAAAATAGTTACATACCCAAATAAGCACTCTAAAATTTGTTTCACTGTGCTTAAGACAAAGACCAAGCTAGCTTTATTGAAAAGCTACTATGTACATGTAAAATTCTCTAATACTTTAATCCTATTAGCAGCTCAGTGAGGTGAGTAGGAGTATTTATCATCACTTTATAGTCAGAAGAACTTGAGACTCAGAGGCATAAATTGACAAGGCTAGGGTTCTATTACTAGAATATGATAGAGTGAGGATTTGAACATTTGATCTTAGCACATAGTTATCTTTCTTTGAGTATTCATTTTATGATTATTTGAAAGTATGCTGATCAACCTTAGTCTCTGGTCCCTGAGATTAACCATTCTACAAAGCAGAAACTGGAAGTTCATTCAGATGAATTATGTACACTTTTCAATGGCCATATAATATTCAAGTTGAAGAAATGCAATCAGAAACAACTAAAATACTGATACCTTCAGAAAATACTTGTGAATAATTTAACTTTAAATCATTTGACTTTCATTTAGAAATGAAGGGTAAGATGGAGGAACCAGTTCTTCCCTAGGTTGGTATTTATTTATCTTGCTCTTTTACTGTATATGCCAACCGTCCTATTTGTTCTGAATGACCCTTAAAGTTTACTCATTTGGAGACAGCAGATTTAGCACAAAAGTATTTTCTGAAGTATTATGTAGAGGGCTATACTGAATAACTTTTAAAAGTCTCTCCTAACCCTTCAAATCTGTGATATTTTCTGAGGATAATCATGGTCTCAAAGCCTGCATTTCTGATCCATTTATGTTGCCTTTGGAACTAACAACAAAAGACTAAAAGCTGAATGTATAGACTGAGGTTCCTGTCCTGCTTTTCTCTGGCCAAAAACTTGAGGGTAGTACCAGCATTCTTTCATTGTATATATGTGCTATTGTGACCATATTGGCAAAGGAACTTTCCCAGAGTCACATAACTAGTGATATCAATTTTGAATGTATATAACACATAGTTTTACTCCTAGCATTTTAGTGTATTGTGAAAGTTTTGAAAATGATCATTAATTGGAAGTAGTGCTTAACTATTAAAAGTTTATTGCAGTACACCTAAACCCATCTCATCATCTTACAAGTAGTAAACATTTCCAAAATGGGTTAACGTTGCTCTAGATCTTATAGCTATTGAAGAGAACAAAATTCCTTTCCATTCTCTGTGTCCTACTTTCCCCATTTGTAAAATATGATGAAAGTGTAGGGAAGATAGGTGTTGAAGATCTTTAAGGTCCCTGCTAGCACATTAGGACATATGATTCTTCTAAGTGGTGATTTACTTACTTTAGCTATAGAAGACCTATGGGACAACACCCAGAGAGGGTAATTTGAAAAAATACTAATGACTGAGTGTGTTTCCTTCCTGACATATCTTCTAGAAGGTGATGAGTACCAGCCTTTTTTCAGAGTTGGATTTGGCTTTCATTCCTTTTCTCCACCCACCCTCTAAGACAGTAGGCAGAACCCATTTAGATACTTTCCCATAAGACTATCTTACTGAAAACACCCTTTGTGAAAATGGAAATATACTCCATGCCCCAGTGGCCCATTGGGCTAGTTTGAACATGTGCATTCTTTGTGCTCTAAGTTTTGGCTTAGGCCCACTTTCCCTAACCTGCCCTATGTCATCCAGAGATGGAGCTTAGGGCAATGACTGCCATAGCATCTTACTCTGTTGCCTCTCAGGTTTCATTGATTAGCTTTACAACAGAAGCCTTGGCAGTAGTGTTGAGTTAAAGAAAGCTTGAATCAAATGTAGAATTTCCTAGATTTCTTCCAACTGCTTCTTAGCCTTTACAAGACAAATTCTCCTAGAGGAGAGATGCTACAATTTATCCAAGCAAAGAAAGAAACGTCAGTAGGGCTCTCCCTTTTTCATACATGTGTGATAACTGTTGGGAAGGAAACAGTCAGCCTAAAGCCACATGATTACTAACAAAACTCAAAGCTGTGGGGTTTTTTTTGTTTGTTTTGTTTTTTGTTTTTCAATAAGCGGTTCAGACTACAAGCTTCAATTGCTGACATTCTGGCAGCACCAAATGGTATTAAGCAAAGTGTGGAAACCATAAAGTTAAACTCAAATAACGTAGTCAAAATTTTGTTGGGGGGAATGCCTTTCTGACTAATGACATTAGAAAAGATAAGGGTAAGGTTTTTAAAAATTATCTCATGGGTGGTGCCTGTGGCTCAAAAGAGTAGGGCGCCGGCTCCATATGCCAGAGGTGGCAGGTTCAAACCCAGCCCTAGTCAAAAAAAATATATATATATCTCAGCTGATTATACTCATAGGGTCCTTATACGATCTGGGTCTACTTTCAAGTGCACCAAGTGTATGTAGAGGTCTGCTGAGTGTATGGGAATTGAGCCAAGAATTAGCACATTTGGCTCGGCGCCTATAGCTCAACCGGCTAAGGCGCCAGCCACGTACACCTAAGGTGGCGGGTTCGAATCCCCAGCCCGGACCCGCCAAACAACAATGACGGCTGCAACCAAAAAATAGCCGGGCGTTGTGGCGGGTGCCTGTGGTCCCAGCTACTTGGGAGGCAGGAGACTCGCTGGAGCCCAGGAGTTGGAGGTTGCTGTGAGTGTGATGCCACGGCACTCTACCCAGGGGGACAGCTTGAGGCTCTGTCTCAAAAAAAAAAAAAAAAAAGAATTAGCACATTTGCAAAGTTCCACAAAGAAATCTACTGGGCAATGGAGGGGGACAGGATGGGGATAATGAAAAAGTATTCATAATTTATTTTTGAAAAGGGAGAGGGACAGAGAAAAATAAAAAACTGGGCCATCCATCCATTAAAAAGAATCCTTGAAAGAGGTCCAAAAGTCCTTAGAAATCCTTGACTTCTTAAAATGATAAGAGTTTGTTTGTTTCTTCCCCCCGACAACTGTAGAGGTCAGGAAATTTTCTTTTCTACTGCAAAACATGGAGAGTGTGTAGAAATAATGTAGGTTACTTAGCCTTGTGATCAGAACTTTGGTACTGTGCCTTTAGGCTCTATATGGAATTGTAGGTATGATATGCGTATATACCAAAGACTCTATGGGTTATCACAGTGGAATAGCTCTAAAATAAATAGTGCTTTTGTAGTGTGGCTAGGTACCTAAAAGGAGGCAGAAAAGCCTTCCAGAAACTCAGACCTTAAGGGCTATAATGAAATACTGAAAAGGGCTGATGGTTGTAGGAGAAGCAATAGGAAAGAGCAACCATCTCTCCTCTCCCTATAAGTCAGACTGAAAAAAAAAATTCCGTTAGCTTCTCAGAAATGTCATCTAATTATTTTTTTTTACTTCTCACATTTTGGGTACCTATTTGGGGTGGGCTGTTTTACTAGCCATTCTGTTTAGGTGGTTTGCTTTTGTTATCATAGGAAATAGGTATGTATTTTATTTTGTTAAATATTACCTCATTTTTCAACTAAAACTTTATTTAAGTTTCACATGGAAAAGACAAAACAAGGCAAAAGAACAGAAAAATACCTTGTCAGAAACAAAGTGGTGAATAAAAAATTTAAAAAAAAATTGTAATATCCAGGGACTGTGGGCTTTTATGTGTATTACACAGGAAAAAAATCTGTCATGTGGCTGCCAAACTACTGAGGCTAGGAGACTCAGAATGTATGTCTAAAAGTACTCTTTCCACAGAAAGAGTAATAATTGGACTCCCATGTTAGCAACATAGGTACAGACTATCAATTCCTCAAGACGAGCTGGAATATGGGAATTTTGGACTCTCTGATTAGATCAAACTTTTACTTCAAGTCCTCAGTGGTATTCTTCTAAATTCTCTTTTTCCATGGAATGTCCTATTTGGTTCCATTGTATAGACAAATAATTTTTTTTTAACTGTTAATTGAACTCGATCCTTACATCCTTGGCACTATATCTATCTTCTGCTGTGCTTGTGGAGAAGCTACCATGTTGAAAGTCTACATAGCAAAACCAGGGAACTTCACTCATGAATTATGAGTTGGTGCCTTGGAAGCTACAGTTTAGACATTTACTGTTTGCCTCACTTAATGAAAATTTTCTTTGAAGAGAAAACCACAGAAAGGAAGAAAAACAGGCTGGCAATCACCCTTGTCTGGATACACTTATCTAACTTTTAGATACCTTGGTATCTTCCCCAGAGGTCATGGTTTTTGTAAAATGACCACCAGCAGCAGAAGACTTTGTTTTTCAGAGTTTAATGTTTGAAGCTGGTGCATCGAGAGCTGATAGAGAGGGCTTTACTCAGGCTGTGCCAAAAGAGAATGGTTGCGGGTGTATAGGATTAGAGTGTGTCTTCTGTTGTTCCTTCTTCTTCATAGCTCCTGGACACTTAACCCCTATAGCAGTGTTTTTCAAACTTTTTTTTTTTTTTAATCTAATGACATACTTGAACCAATAGTTAAACTTTCATGGCACACTTAAATTATGTTGGTCAAAAAAAAAAAAAAGAGTAAAAGGAGGAATATATCTTTTTGATTTATTTATTAACACAAACAAAATACACCATCATGTCCAAAAAAATCAATTTATTATAATTTGTAATAAAAAGATAATAATTAAAAATCTTTTTCACAAAATTTAAATTTATTTTTCTGTTTATTATAATTTAACATTTAATGAGACAACTGAGCTTGATGTCTTTAGAATATCTTCTTAGCAAGGCTAAATTTTAGACAGGCATACTCTTAAATCTTCTTCCAAGGATTTAAGCTGTGATGGATTTTTGTTTTTAATATTATATATTGCATAAAAACTCACTTCACACAAATAGGATGTTGAGAATGGAAGAAGTATTTCTTTCTTTTTCTTTTTTTTATTTCTTATAGCATAACTGTGTACATTAATGCAATCATGGGGTACAGTGGGCTGTTTTCATGTACATTTTGAAATACTCTCATCAAACTGGTCAAGATAACCTTCACGTCATTTTCTTAGTTATTGAGTTAAAACGTTCATACTCTGCTTTTAGAAAGATTCACTTGTACCCTTGTAAGATAAACCATAGAGGTGACCCCACCAATCTCCCTCCCTCTCCCCATCCACCCCCCCTCAGGAAGAAGTATTTCTATTGGTTTTTTGTAATATTTGGAAATTCACCCTTGAGAGATAACCAAAAGGTCGTAATACCTGTTGTTGAATATTTTCATTGCAATCCTCTGTCATTTATTATTTTTGTTAACTCTTCCTCTTAAATTTACTGACATACACATATTTTAAAAAGAGGGATTTATCACACAATGCAGAAACACTGTGTCAAGTGTAGGTACAGGAAAATGTTTTTCGAAATTTGTGTACAATAAATCTAAAGTTTGTAAAATTTGTTCAATAAGATTTTTTATACAGTTTATACCTTTTCACTAGTTCAAAAGTTTCTACTGAATTTTCTCTTTTAATCTTTTCCTTCTAGAGCAGTAATTTTTCTCTGAAATCATTAATTTTATCTGTGGATGTGAGAATATTTTCATGATTTCCCTGCATACTTTTACTAAGAGTATTCAAGCACTGAAATAAACTGCAAGAAATGCAACTCTGTTACACCAAATTTTGTCACAAAGTAAATTACCTAATTTAGAATATTGCATTTTTAAAAGGTTAATACTTCTTTTAATTCATAAAATCTTCTTTTTTTTTTTGAGACAGAGCCTCAAGCTGTCCCCCTGGGTAGAGTGCCGTGGCATCACAGCTCACAGCAACCTCCAACTCCTGGGCTCAAGCGAGTCTCCTGCCTCTGCCTCCCAAGTAGCTGGGACCACAGGTGCCAGCCACAATGCCTGGCTATATATTTTTTTTTTCAGTTACAGCCATCATTGTTTTGGCAGGCCCGGGCTGGATTCGAACCCACCACCCTAGGTGCATGTGGCTGGCGCCTTAGCCACTTGAGCCACAGGCGCCAAGGCATAATTCATAAAATCTTGATAGAACTCTTCCTCAAGATAACGTCTCACTTCCATATACAATAAGAGCTACATATGATAAGCATCCACTGAGGAACATAATTCTGCAAATAATCTTGATTTCAATGGTTTACTTTTTATATAATTAATAATTTTAATATTATCTAGCATCTAGGACATTTTGTAATTAAGGCACTAATGATTTTGACTCTAGCACTTCTACGTGTAGAAAACATTGTGTAAAAATACTCTCTTTTTTACAGAATTATAATGAATTATTTTATACCTCTGAACATAGATGGGGCTCCATCTGTACAAATACTTATACAGTAATCCCAAGACAAGTTATTAGAATTAAAGTAATTATAGTTCAAAACAAAAATATCTTGACCCTTTGTTGTTGTTTGGAGTGGTCAAGAAACTAAAATCTCTTCTGTGATTTCTTCTTTCTAGACAAATATACCGACTGCTAAAAGTTGGGTTTTACCAAAGATATCAGTAGATTCATTCAACTAATTGCAAATACATACATACTTCTTTGAGGTGAGATATTACTTGAAATTCCACATTTTGAGATAAATCCTTAACTCACGGAGAAACTATATTATCTGAAAGCAGGATTTTTAAAATTTTCATTTTGTATTTTTCTCCAAACACTGTTTTTTTATAATTGCACAGCAGGCTGGTAAAAATAATGGATTCTGCAATTGTATCAGATTTCATTTTTCTAGCTATGATTTCTGCAACTGCGTAACTTGCTTCTTGTGCTTTTTCTGATCTTATTGCATATTTGGTACATATTTTTGCTTGTTTAATATTACTGAGTGCAAGTCATTTGAAATATTCCACCAGCTTTTTTGCACAAGTGGAAATGTCTGGATTATAAATGCCTCCTTTAATTTGCTAGGAACCATAGATTCACTTGCTAATGTTTCAGCACAAATTACACGTGTGGGATGTGGTGGAGTTCCTTTACTACATATGAAACCAAAGGATAAATAATTGTCATTATTTTGATGACTAATTGTTTTTAATTTAGTTGTTGATGTACTGGATGAAGCAGTATTTGATGTACTAGCTCGTCTTCTAAGTTTTGTTTCTTTACTAAAAACTTGTCCATTTTACTTGAATGCTGTGTAATGAATGTTTAAAAGATCAAATCAAAAATAATAAAAATAAGCAAATAAACAACTCATACTTTTTCAGAAGAAATACAAGTATTAATTAAACACAATTGAAAAATTGCCAAAACCAGGATTTGCAAGGTAATTGTATACAATCACTTCACTATTTCAAATCTAGACAGAACTGTACAACATGTTCAGTACGAGCTACATCTCCTTACTACTTCAGGCATAGTGAGCAACTGCTGAGTCATACGGCTTCTTTCACTGGGATGATTTCGACATATATCTGTGTTCATCAGAAAATCCTTGTCAAATCATGCCATCTATGGACGTGTCTAGAAACCTTAATTTTGAAGGTTATACCCCACTCACTTAAGAAATAAGCTGCTATTTATTTATTGTAACACTAAAATATTTATTTATTATAGTAATGATACATTTATATAATTAATTTAAAGAGGTTTTAAATTTGATATGTATACTTACTGTGCTTTGAACTTCTTTTGAAAATAATTCAATTAAAGAGCTTTAAAATTTTTTGCAACACACATAAGATTGTTTCATGGCATATAACTTTAAAATCATTGCCTTATTTATAAAATCATATACCCCTATTTTATTTTCTTTTATATTTTTGGTCTCTGTCTTTTGTTATTTTAGATTTTTGTTCTATTACCAAAAAATTGCTTATTGATTTTTATTTGGGCCATATTTTATTGCTTTATTGTTATAAAATTTATATGCCATAAATACCACTCATCTGAAATGTACATGTCAATTTTTTTATTTTTTGGATATTGAAAGAATTCTGAAACTATGAACAAAGTCAATTTTAGACCATTTTCATTGCCTCCAGAAAAACACTATACCCATTAGAAGTTATTCCTGTTGTCTTCCCATCCTCTTCAGCCCTAGGCAACCACATATCTTACTGCCTGTATAGATATGCCTATTCTGGACATATCATATAAATGAAATCATGTACTCTGTCTCCTTTTTGCTTCTGGCTTCTTTTACTTAGCATGACGTTGTCAAGATCCATTCACATCACAGCATGTATCAGTACTTCATTCCCTTTTATAGCTAAATAATAATTCCATTGTATAAATGTACCACATTTGCTTTTCTAGTCATCAGTTGATGAACATTTGGGCTGTTACCACTTTTTTGCTATCATAAATAATGCTGTTATGCACAAGTTGTCATATGAACATCTCTTTTCATTTCTGTTGGTTATATACCTAGGAGTACAATTGCTGGGTCATAATGGTAGCTTAACATGTAACCTTTTGAGAATTTGCCACATTTATCCAAAGCAGCTGAACCAATTTACCTTTCTACCACGAGTATATGAGAGTTTCAATTTCTTCACATCCTCAACAGTACTTGTCATTGTTATTGTATTTTTTAATTGTTTTGATAATAGTTATCCTCCTAGATGTGGAAGTGGGATCTTATTGTGCTTTTGATTTGCATTTTCCTGAATGAATAATGACATTTGAACATCTTTTTTATGTGCTTACTGGGTATGTGTATATCTCTTTTTTGATCCTTGGCTCATTTTCAAATTCGATCATATTTTTATTATTGGGTTATAAGATTTTAAAATATATTTTGGATATGTTCATCTTTTTAAGGATGATGCTTTAACAATAAATGTTTTCTGATAAGAATTTGTTGTTCTATTGGCATTACCTACTTCATTAGCCCCTTTGCTGGGTATGAATGCTAGCAGAATCTCAATGGTCTTGGCTTCTTGCAGAGAAAGCAGCTTAGGAACATGAATTTATCAGAAACCTATCAGAAGTTTACCATTTAAGCTCCCACTTCCTTATCTGAGACAAGAAGACTCTACACCTAAAGATATGTATTTTTTGTTTGTTTGTTTTGCTTTTTACCTTGGCTTGGTTGGGTTTGAGAACTTTTCTTTCTGTTTTGTCTTATGCAGACGTCAGCAGGATGGGGAGAAATGGGATGAAAATTGTAATAAAATACTGAGTAAGCCTTGCTCATATCAGCATATTCATGCTGACCTGTGTGATGGGTCATTTGGGTGAAGAAATCTC
This sequence comes from Otolemur garnettii, assembly GCF_000181295.1. Classification (NCBI taxonomy): domain Eukaryota; kingdom Metazoa; phylum Chordata; class Mammalia; order Primates; family Galagidae; genus Otolemur; species Otolemur garnettii. Next base: position 533,444 of record NW_003852601.1, on the reverse strand, counting down.
TCATTCAAAATTCTGGGATACTTCAAAGTAGCAACAAGATGTACCCAATGTATATTTATTTACATTTGGTCTCTATTACTTGTATGTGAGCCAGTGGGCATAAATAATACTGTTCTCTACCTTTTTTCTTTGGCAATTCATATTAGTGATTTAAAGATAAAATAACCTAAAGTGAGAAATTATGGTACTTCATGTAAAAAAAACGAGAAAGGATTTTAAAATGCCACAGACCTGAGTTTCAAATAATGATTTTTCCATTTTTAGCTCTGTGTCCTTATGCAAGTTACTTTGCTTCTCTGAGTCTTCATTTCTTTATTAGTGAGGTATATAAAAACCCACCTTCATAACTTGTTGTGAGGACTAAAGGAAATAATGAAGGTAAAGTCCCTGATGCTCCTGTTGTCAACAAACACCTCAATTGTGATAGGTACTTAGTAAGCTAGTTACTAATTTGTATTTGAGGATAGATACAAGTAGGTTTATGAAATTGTACATTAATGGTACAGTTAAGAGAATCCATAGACAGAATAAGCTAGAAAAATGAAAGGACTTTGAGCATGTATTATCTGCTTTATCTAAGCATACTTGATTGTTAATATTGATAGTTTTTTCTCCTAATTATCTCATTTTCTGAAGAAATTGCCATAATAATCTTTTATATACTATTTTGTGCCTTGAGAAGTACTTAATACACTTTATGAAATAAAGTGAACTGTATATTCATAAATGTCCTCCAAAGCAGGTATTTAGTCAACATCAACTCCATTTTTCAGATGAGACAACTGAGGCCCAAGGACATATAGTTACTTGTTTTAATTCACATAACAATTCAATGACATAACAATTCTGAACCGGTGTCCAGTCTTCTCTCCCAACATAGCTTTTTTTCTCCCTCCTTTCATAATGAGAAGGTATTTTTTTTTTTTTTGCAGTTTTTGGCTGAGGCCAGGTTTGAACCCACCACCTCCTATATGTGGGGCTGGCGCCCTACTTCTTGAGCCACAGGTGCCACTCCTGAGAAGGTATTTTTTTGCCAGCCTTTTATCTTGAAGCTCCTTTTAGGTGGCTTGCCTTTAGCAAGGTTTTTCATGGTTCCATGTCTGGGGGTGTGCCTACAGCATTGTCATTGAATGTCTTAATATTCCTAGTGGTCCTGGTGAGCAGCTCTGCCTTCAGAGGGACACTGAAAACTGTATAAAGGACTGCAGAAGATTGAATGGGCAGACATCAATCACTTTCAGGGCTGCTTGACTCTGTTGAAGCTATTTGCCAGGCTACTTTGTATTACTTAAAAGCACTACTTCAGAAGAATGCCTGGACATCAAAATAGGTACATTGAATAAAGGAAGGACTGTGGGCATGGGTGGAAAATATGGTAGATGGTGGTCTTCTATTATTTTCTTTAATGTCAAGTAAGCAGTCCTTGCAATGCCATTTCAATAAGTATTGTATAATGTTGAAGATAATGTTAATAGATTTCCAACATGAAGCTCATAAATCTGCAAATCTCTGTCATCCTAGGAACATGAAGGAAAATTTATGAGCTTCAGATTTCTATGCATCTATTAAAGCATATTTAATCTGCTTCAAGCTCACTTTCACTGGCTTGTTTACTTTCACTCTCTCTCATGGGCAAGCTTTTATTCTTTTGGTTAAAAGCAGAAAGTAGTTTATCTTACAAGAGTACAAGTGAATCTTTCTAATTGCAGAATGTGAACGTTTTAAAATGATAACTAAGAAAATGACACGAAGGCTATGTTAACCAGTTTGATGGAAGTGTTTCGGAATGTGTGTGAAAACCCCACACTGTACCCCAGAAGTGCATTAATGTACATAGTTACCATTCAATTTAAAAAAAAAAACAGAAAAAAGGCTTGTTTTCCCTCAGATGTCATTAATGCAAACATTTATAATTTCTAGTCTGTTAGTTCAGCCTTTTACAAAAGCAGTACCCCAAAGGATTAAAAGAGTTGGTCTGGTTTCCTCTGTGAGTGAGTGATGTCATAGATTGTCAGTTTGTTCCTCTTTCTCACGGTTGGCATATAACTCTACCACACAGCCACTAATGGTATGGCCTTTTTTGGTCTATTTTTGGCCTTTCTTCAGCTACCACTTATCAATTCTTACATATTTATCAGACCTTGCTTCCTCAACTCCATAGGAGTTCTTTTCTTTTAATTTATTTTTTATTAGGTCATAATTGTGCACATTAATTAATTCTATCATAGGATACAGTGTGTTGCTTCCATATGCAGTTTGAAAAACTCTCATCCAACTGGCTAACATGGCCATCATGTCTTTCTCATAATTGTTGTGTTAAGACATTTATATTCAACCTTTAGACAAATTCACATGTACCCTAATAGGATAAATTATAGGCATGGTCCCCACAATATCATTCTCTTCACCCATCCTCCCCCCTCCCCTAAAAGTATCCAATGTACTCAACACTATTATGAAACTAATTGTTAGCTATCTTAGGAAAGCTACAATCCGAATGGAGTCCATAGGAGTTCTTAAGCAGATGACTGTCCTTTCCTTAAAGATCCCCAAGGGAAAAAAGACATCTCCAGGGGAAATTTAGTATTTAGTTCCTTATGGCTCTGGCAGAGATTTCCTCCCAAGCCCTAGCAAAAAACAAACAAACATACCAAACAAACAAACAAACATACACAGAAAAAACCTTCCTTCCATTTGCCCTTTATAGTGTTTACAGGGGAAATGTTAACAAGTTCAATAACTGTCCATTTTAAATTGCACATGAACTTTATGGACACCCTCTATTGCATAATAGTGACTTCTACAAGTAGTAATACGCTTTGCCAAAAATATACAGATAGTGTTATATCCATTCACTTAGCTGTAGTTTAAAAAGACCTATGAATATTAATTTTGTGATAATTATATCCCATTATATGGAAACATAAAATACTCTTTATATTGTTACTATGTTTCTTACCATAGGATGAAAAGTTGTTCCCTAGTTACTCATTTATGAACCTGAATGTTCAGTATACATTTTACTGAATCTAAAGGTATCATCTTTGCCTGGCTATTCCCATGACTAGTCTTTCTGATCTCAGATAAAAAGCCTCCAGAGTCTTTAGTGAGGCCTTCCCTCACTACTCTATTTCAGGCTGGTTCTCCCATCATTTCCTGTCATAACATTCCTTATGTTTCCTTTGAAGTACCTAATCCAGTTTGTCATTATGAGTGAGTGTGTTTCTTCAGTTGCTTATTATCCATTTTCTCCACTAAATTGTCAACTTTATGAGGGCAGAGACCATCATATTTTGTTCACTGCTGTCTACATTCCAAGCACTATCAGCGTGTTTGGTAAATAGAAGATATTCAGTAAATATTTGTTGAATGAATAAACCATAGGAAGATTTCATACTTTAACTTTTAGTTGAAGCCAGGAATTGTCAACCTTGGCTGCACATGAGAATCACTAACAGAGGTGTGAAACAATGTCTAGACTATCCCAATCTATTCATTTTCATAATCTTCAGGTCTAAACTTGAAAATACATAATTTTTAATGGACTATAAGTGTTTCTAGTGCATGGCCAGGGTTATGAACCACTGGTTAAAGAGTGTAAAATTAACTGGCTATATGACTTCAGACAAGTCACTTCATTACTCTCTGACTCCAGTTTTCTCACCTGTAAAGTAGAAATGTCACAGCGTTGTTTACATTGTTTATGTAAACTATTGTAGGTCTAATGACTAGCAAGTCACTTAGCACATGACAGGCACTCACTGAGTGTTAGTATTAGTCAATGTCAACTCAGTCTCTCTCTTCTCTCTTCTCCTCTCCTCTCCCCATCTATCCTCTCTCCTCTCTCACAGTTTCAAGATTAGTATGGCTCAACAAACCTTTATTTTACAATGGTATTTCTAGAATATATCATGGAAAATGAGCCAAATTGCCTTGAAGAAGTTTTTAGGTACCTTTTATAGAGTGTGATGTTTTAAGAGGCATCAGACATTGTTAATAAATTTCAATATAGAAAAAAATAACATTAAATATTTATAAAGTCATAAGGAAAAAAAATTATATGATATCTAAACTTAGGACTTTATATCATGTTTAGACCTTGTTTCCAGAATGTGGCTCTCATCCCTGATCCTGTAAGTAACTGTAGTCCTTGTCTTGGCCCTCTGTAGTGACAGGATTGTTATTATTATTTATTTAAAATAACACATTTACTAATGATAACCACCTATATTTTTTGAGCATCTCCTGCATGCCAGCCGCTGTGATAGGCATTTTGTAGTAATCCTCACAATCTTTAAGATAGTTAGTTAATATTGGGTAGTACCTGTGGCTCAAAGAGTAGGGCACAGGCCCCATATAGCAGAGGTGGTAGGTTCAAACCCAGCCATAGCCAAAAAAAAAAAAAGATGGTTAATATTATTATCCCCATTTTATAAATGAGGAAATTGATCTCAGAGAACTGTTAGTTTACTAACTACCAGTTAATACCCAGTAAGTGGTTAAGTGTAGATGGGGTAGGGAGGTGTGAGAAAAAAACAAGCAGTCTCCATAAAGGTTTTCCTTCTCCTACCCTGCACAACAGAGGTGATAGAGTTATTTGTTAAAGAGATAGCAAAATTTGATAAGATTCCAGGAAGGAAGAATATACAATTCCCAGGTACTGGAGTGAGTGCAAAAATACCAGTACCTGGCTTGTCTTGGGATTTAGACTACTACTAATCTTAAATCTTTTGCCACCCAAAGTCTTGATCCCATTTGTTTAAGAGCCCCTCCCCATCATGAAAATGCACTTTCAATTAAAGTAAGTGGCAAAAACTGATTCAGTGTAAGTTAGTAAACTTTATAACTTTTTAGGATAACATCTGTTTTGCAAAACTCTAGTGATGAATGTATGTGCACATGTTGCATCTCTTCTTATTTTTATTATGTTTCTTGGCTATGCAAATGTAATGGACTCTTTGGAAGAAAGGTTCATTAACTACCAATCCAAAGACTAAATTTCAGGCGGTACCTGTGGCTCAGTGAGTAGAGTGCCAGCCACATATACCGAAGGTGGCAGGTTCAAACCTGGCCCCAGCCAAACTGCCACAAAAAAATAACCAGGCATTGTGGCAGGCGCCTGTAGTCCCAGCTACTCAAGAGGCTCGGACAAGAGAATCACCTAAGCCCAAGAGCTGGAGGTTTCTGTGAGTTATGAGCCACAGCACTGTATCGAGGGTGACAAAGTGAGACCCTGTCTCTCAAAAAAAAAAAAAAAAGACTAAATTTCCTGACACTTATCCCTGCCCCTTTTGACTAATGACCATAGCAGAAGCACATAACACTATTTTGTTCTAACATTATCTCTCCATCACATTGATCAGGAGACTTGGCATTTCCCGAGGCTTTGGATTGGAACTTCCTTGTTGGTTACCTTGATCGGGTGATATTTTTTTCAAAGAAAGAAAGTGTTTGATATAAGTTTCATGTTTGGCAAAGGAAAGCTCGTGAACTCAACTGTAAGTAGACAGAATGGCTTGTGATTTCATCTGTTTCAGTCATTGTTCATACCCAAATCCTTCTGAGGGTACTGACACTCTAAGCCTTTTTATCTACTTTGTGGTCTGGTGCTAGTTCTCAGTAATGAGTGTGCTTCACAATCTCCTAGAGAATCAAAATAATTATACTTGTTCCTATTCCTAGAAATTTTGATTCATTTGGTCTGGCATGAAGGCCGGGAATCTGTATTTTTAAATTTTACTCAAGTGACTTTGAGAGTATATATAGCTATAATTGATAACCTGTGGCTGAACTTGTCCACTCCTCCAATCCCTGTAATACTTCCCCAAGGTGGCATTTAAGATGGACTTCAAAGAATAAATAATATTTGAATATTAAATCATGGGTAAAACGTGAGGACTGTCCACATGAAGGAAATTTGGAAGAAAAACTTGCAAAAATATGGGAACAGCTAGAACTTGTAATTTTTTCCAAAGAGAGAAGTGGCAGCTTCATCTCCAGTCATTGTAAACAGCAATGCCCAGGCATGAAAGGAAAATAAGTTGTGCTCATCAGCTTTGAATATCTTTATAGAGAACCCTTGATACACCTCTCTGCTTATAAAGAGAATCTTAACTATAAAGGCAATTCACTTATGAGCCATAGACCACTATGAAATCTCTGTTTCCAGCTAGAGCCCTTGAAAAGGAAGTTAATTACTTATTTCTTCAGTAGACCCACTTATTAGTTTTTCTCTATTGTAGATACCTCCAGAAGAACCACATTCCATTTAAATGCTTTATTTCATTTGATTTATGTAAAAATCCCAAAGCTCCTCAAGTGGTGTTTCTTTATGAGACACTGATGTCCAATTCTGTTGCAAAGGTCAGAAGTCATAGAATGAAAATGCTACTAGCTATAACAGCTTTTTGACATTGTGTGTGGCCATTACATTAACATGGGACTGCAAAACTGAATTCTTGATTTGTATTTTGCTTGTTGTTGATGGATGAGTCTGTGTTTTTACAGATGGAGCAATTGGGGAGGAAGTTTTACACTGTGAATCAAGACATTGGTTTTGAATGTTAACAGTCGTCACTCTGCTAATCACACTGGTTCTCCTTTAGATAGACACCTACTCAGAGTCAAGTCTTTATGTACTTTTCAGCATAATCATAGTAGATACCAGATGTATTAAACAATCACAAAGAAAAAGATTAAGGTTCAAGTACTGCTCAGAGTGTAATCATTGTTGGTATATAATTTCCCACAACCAAGAAGATGTGAAGAGTGAATTGATTTGTCTCTGGATCCTACATCTGGGATTCACATGTGACCTGTAAATTGTTCAGTATTGCCTGACCCTTAGGCAATCCTAGGGGAGTTTTTGGGTGTCAGTTTTATTTTAATGGTCAGGACATGCCCATGGACTACTCCTAATTTCTGCTTCCTCGCTTAGCAAGTGCAAGGGGCAGGTTTAATTTATTGTTAGGATCATGGAAAAATGAGTTAACAGAGATAAAAAAAAATGGGAAAGGAGTCTTGTTTAATCACTCCTTGAACTTTTCCTGGGCATAGCATATATTACTACTTAGTACGAATCCTGGAGAAGAATATGTAGTGTCCACGTCCACTGGTCACTGAGCCTCCCCTCTCTAATCAGAAACTCCTCATTTACATTCTTCTATACATTTATTGACCCAGGGGACAATTCATAGATGAGGGAAAACTTGAGCTAGATATTAAAAGATGGAGTTGGATTTTAAGGCAAGAGTTATAATAGAAGGTCCAGACTAAAAACTGGCTATAATCCTTGCAAAGGAACATGAATTAGATAGGCTCTGGGGGAGATCTCAAGCAAATAGTTATGGAGTTAAGATTTTAAAAAAAGTAGTTTTGAGTCTTGATCCAGGGGGAGATTCTAAATATGTTGACTATTGAAAGAGTACTTTACTTGGATTCAGACAACTCTGCATTTGACTCCTGGATTTGCCATTTAGAAGAACTTGGGTAAGGATTGTTTTTTTGAATTTTGGTTTATGGTTTATCCTAACACTGAGTAAATGCTTGAATCTAGGAAAATTAACTTCCCTTATTTTCGATTGTCAAATGTACCCTCTTCCTTCGATAACTTGTGAACATTTGATAACCCTTTCTCAGGAATCAAGAGGGAGAGAGGTTGGAGAAAATGTAAGAAACAAAAAGGCATATTTCTATTTTTTTCTTATATTATCTTCCAACTTTCCCAGGCTTCTTTGTTTGCAAGACTGAGGTCTTTCTTCTTTAGCTATACTCATTTCTAGATTAGACTGTGAGCAGCATTATTTTCTAGTTTTCATCCAACTTTAGAGGGCATGAACTCACAGTAACCTACTGGAATCATTTCAGCAGTGAGAAATTATCTCTCTCATGTAAAAGTAGGAGTTGATAGCAAAATATTTTAACTTTTTGTATCGTGTGCCTTAGTATTCTTTATCATTTAGTATCAGCATTATTCACAACAACAATAAGCAGTATAGACTGAGTTTCTGTGGGGTGGAACAGTGAAGTGGATCATGATATAATATAACTTGTCATTTCTCTTTCTTCATAAACATTATCAATTAACTCAGCTCAATAAGTCACTTGACAATCTGTGGTGAACATTAGTATAACTCAATTGATGGGTCTCATCTTTTTGTTGTCCCTGTGAAGACATATCCCTGGAGTGACAAATCTGAAGTCATTTAGCACTTGAGGTTGCAATACAGTGGTTAAGGAAGCCAGGACACTCAGGGCTTTGAATTATGCCTGAGGCATCTCTCTTCCCTTTTGCTCCATGACTACAACCTACCTTGCCACCAGTGATCAGCTTTAGAAATCACTTATCAGTGTTGGTTCCAGTGTTTGGAGATGGGTGAAGAGCATGCGGATGGATCAAAGAAGCCACAGGGAGTAATTAGCTCACAACACAGCCAGTGAGCTCTGTTGTACTCAAAGCTCATAAATTACCACTTATACTATATGGATAACAACAGTCCCTCTATAATTTTGTGTCAGCACTTGTCTTCTGTGAAAAACTAGGAATGTTAATGAAGGGCATCTTTGCTATCTACACATATTTTCATCATATCTTCAGACTCTTTGTTTTGTCCATTTCTTGCAAGTCTTCCTTGCTCTCATCTATCTATTCACTCTTCCTACTGTGGAGCTTGTTGGATTTTCCCACAGGTGCTTGTGTTTTAATAGAAGATTGGCGAAGTACAGAGAAAGCCTTTAAAATCAAAAGGAATGAAGTAGTTAGGATGGTATTTCAAGAATTAGCTAATGTGTGAGGTAGATATTTTTGAGGAAAATAATCTTCCATGTCCCTCTTAAATTATGGCTGGAAATGATAGCCTCTTTCACCTGCACATAAAAGCATTTCATTTCTTTCTACTTTTTATCCTCTCCTTCCCCCAGACACACAAAAATACACACTTCTTGAGCTTCAGACACACTTCTTACTGCTTCCTTTCACTTCTCTGTGGCTTTGCATATTCTGCTCCTTCTGCTTAGTTTGCTTTTTTCCTTTGTTTCATCTGGAGATACTTCATTTTAGATGCCACCTTCCTTAGTTACGTCAACTCTATCCATACTTCCTTTTCCATACCTTCTTTGCTGTGATACCTGTGAGGAAGAAAATGGCTTATCCACCACTGGGTCTCATGCCCCTGGCATAAGGAGGGCAATACATAAATGTTTGAAGTGGTGTTGAATGACTTAATGAATGGCCTTCAACTGTTTAGGCTTCCAGTTTTCCTTCTGAAAAGAATATCCAAATAAAAATTACTAATTTTAGAAGATGAAGTTAGATAGTTTATAGGTAAGAGCAGAGACCAATTATTATTGAGGCATTATGGAGGTACATAGTTCTTGTGCTGAGTGCAGTGTAAGAGTGGCCCCATACCTAATCAAAATCCATTCTAGACTCAGCTGTTATAGAGTTTTCCCCGGCTGTATTGTTTCTCTTTTTTTTTTTTTTTTGAGACAGAGCCTCAAGCTCTCCCCCTGGGTAGCGTGCCGTGGCATTACAGCTCACAGCAACCTCCAACTCCTGGGCTCAAGCGAGTCTCCTGCCTCCGCCTCCCA
>NW_003852601.1:510131-523717 GCF_000181295.1 Otolemur garnettii | reverse complement strand
GGTTGAGCTATAGGCGCCGAGCCTGTATTGTTTCTCTTTAAGACTGAGTTAAGAAATGACACTTCTAGCTGAGTGTGGTGGCTCACACCTGTAATCCTAGCACTCTGGGAGGCAGAAAAAGGCAGATTGCTTGAGCTCAAGAGTTCAAGACCTGCCTGAGCAAGAGTGAGACCCCATCTCTACCAAAAATAGAAAAACTGGCCAGGCATCATGGTGGGCACCTATAGTCTAAGCTACTTGGGAACCTGAGGCAAGAGGATCTCTTGAGTGTAAGAGTTTGAGGTTGTTGTGACCTATGAAGACACCATGGCACTCAACACAGAAAGACAGAATGAAACTGTGTCTCGAAAGAAAGAAAGAAAAGGAAAAAGGAAGGAAAGAAGGAAGGAGGGAAGGAAGGAAGGAAGGAAAGAAAGAAGGAAGGAAGGAAGGACACTTCTCTATTTTGGGGCTTATTGAAAGGGTAAGGATTCACTATGGTCAATTTATTTGTTCATTGCCTTGGCTTGGTAAGAATAGTAGCACCCCTGTACTTTTCTGTAGCTCTGCCACTTATAAGATACTTCCTTTCTTTGACATTTAATACTCAAAACAGCCCTATAAAATAGGTATTCTAATTTTCCAGATGAGGAAACTAAGACTTAACTAGGTGAAGTTACTAGTTTAAACTAATACAACTAGGAAGTATGAGAGACAGGAGTTAAACTGAGGCCTTCCTAGCCCTATTCCATTTCTCTGTCTACTGGAACACACTGGATCTGCCAGAAGGCAGTAAAATCAGATGGGGAATGGTGTGATATGTGTGAGGTTTGCCTAAATGTGTACATACTTAGTAAAAGCCAGCCACAATTTATACTGGATAAGTATTCAGTAATGTTCATTCTATTTATTTGGCTACCTATATGCTTTCCAGGGGAAAGGCAAGCTAGGGCAAGTGCAGACAAACAGCCATTAAGTTTGGATGCTTTCCTTTGAAGCTATGCTGCTTGTTTGAAAAATACACTTCTTGGTGACAGAAGATGGTTCTACTGTGGATTTTATTTATTACCACATTTACATGGATAGACATCTTCTAAAGAACTGCTGAAAATATGCGTGAGTCCTAGAATATTTTTTGATTTAGGCAGTTTCTTTGAGCATCATAACCACAATTTGGCTTATAGAGAATTTTACTAGAATGCTTCTGGAAAGGCTTCCTGGTTTAATGAAAAAAAGAATGGACTTTGAAACTGGTTGGATTGGGGTTATATAGTCACTCATAGTGTGACTCTGGGCAAATTATTTGACTTCTCTGAACTTCACTTTTCTTATCCTTTGCCTAATTGGTTTGAGAATGAAAATGGCATCCAGCAACAGACACATAGAAGGCATCCAGTAAATATCACTTCTCTCCTTCCTTCACCCCAGTTCTGTCCCCCATAACCATTAGTTACCACAAACAGGCATTCAGGAGTCTGCCTACTGCTCTATGCTGAAATGCATAGCTCCTTGCAAGGACTGACTATCTAATTTTTTTTCCTTCCAAGGCCCCCTGTATTCCACCCCACCCTCCCAATTCTGGGGGCTTCTAAAGTGGGTAGGAACACGATGTTCTGTGGAACATCCAAGGCTATTACTCAATATCCTGGCCAGCACTCCCAATTGCTCCTTGCACATGCTCCATATGAAGGCATACTCCAGGTCTTGTAACCCATGTATGTGTCATGCACTGTATTGCTTCTTATACCCAAATTTATCTCAAGAGTGAAACGACCAGGCTCAGACTTGCCCCGGGAGCAGATTTCCCAAGCTTTCTGTGTCCCCACACTGCTTAGTTAAAAAGTAGCTGCTTCAAATTCGTTGGGCTTTATATAGACTAGAATCAAAGTGACTGGTAGTTCCGTCTGTCCTCAAGATATTCCACAGCACTTTGCAAGGCAATGTGACAAGTACTGAGGCCACACAGGCCAGTTCAGCAGCCACCACCTAGTGCTTCAGAATTATTCATATTCAGCCTGGGATCATCAAGCATGTTTTTATTGGAAGAACAAGAGAGGGAGGGAATGTTAGCTAACAGTTCCCCCATGTACCCTTTATGAAAGTGCCCTTGGCTCTTCAAATTTCACCTGAATAACCACCTCAGAAGAATTTTCTTTATCAAAGAGTAGAATATGATAGTACCAAGTTAATGCTAGGGTGATGCCTAGGACATTGACCAAGTAGGCTTGGCCTAACAATTGTTTTTTTTTCCCCCTCCTTTTCCCCTTTACATTCTTTTTCTTCTTTCTCCTTCCTCATCTCTGGTGTGTTCTTGGGTAGAGGTCAACCAAGGGTGGAAAGTGTGTCATTTTTATGATGCTCTTTATTCTGCTACCTCATCCCTCACCACCATATTAGCAAGGAAAATTTTTGGAAGTGAAATTACAATAGCATCCTGGGCTTCTTTTCCTTAAGTAGCATTCAACATACTTGTAACTACATGTTCAAATTTGTCTTTCTTATTCCATGAAGTTTCATGAAGTCATGAGCCATGCTTGTCTTGATCACTCTCTTAGCAAGCACATATATCAAGTTCTCAAAAACTGCTAACTATAATTTAAGTATTTACAGACCATATTGCTAGCATCTTATATCGTAAACAATCTACTCCTCTACTTATAGGTTATCTTGTTTTCATTTTCATATTCCCCAGGGAAACTTTAGCTCAAGACTTTGCAAAGAGTGTGTATGTTAAAATAAAATCAACTCCGCTCCCCTCCCCTAGGCTTTCTAATTGGTAAGAATTAGAGAATAGACTTCACTGGCCTTTGTCCTTCTTGTCAATAGGGCCCTCTTTTCATGTTTTATTCACAGCTGTGTCCTATGGTGGTCCCATAGAGGAAAGCTTGCCATTGATACACATTTTGATGGCAGACTCAGTCTGAGTAAACCTGAGAAAACTGAGCCTTCCCCCTCTGCCTCCCAGAGATTGCAGCTTGTGTCTTTCCTAAAAAAGAATTATAGGAGCACTGTCAAGAAAAAGAGTCCTAAGATTATAAATGGCAGCTGCATTTTTAGTGTGTAGGTGGGTGGGATATAGGCAGCTAGTTTTTCCCATCTTTCCTCCCTTGTTTACACAGTAGCAGGGAGTTGGGAGTGGAGTTGAGCCTGGGGGCGGGGAACTATAGCCTCAAGCATGTCCAGTGGTTCCTGGCCCTGGATGAGTGAATATTTGGTATATTCCAATACATAAACTTAGCATCTGTGTTGCCCTCCCATTTGAAGTTGGATATTTTGAAAAGAGAAATTTGAGTCTTTAAGAAACTTTTTTTAGTGCTTTCCCTTACAGTTGATGTTTGAGCTTTTTAAAGCTACCAATCCAAAGATATAAAGTATCTTTTTATTTTATATTTCATTCTGGTTATATTTTTTTTCCCAAGTGCTTGATGATGATTAGCAGGAGCTTCAGTATTGTTACTCCTAGCCGGATATGGAGCCAGGAGTTTTGTTTAGGCCATAAAAGATTGTGGGAACTCAAGGACTAGGTTGGGGTAGGGGAGGTGAAGGCTTCTTTCCTTCCAATATTGAGCAGAAAGAACTTTGATCCCAAAGTGAAAGCCTTGAATTGCGACATATATCACACTGGTGAGAGACTAGTTCTTTGATGTAATAGCACTTGCTCAGGCTATCTCATCTGAAGATCTGGGGCCATGGGCTGGCTATACCATTTACTGATCTCAGACATGTGATTTAACCTCTTTAAACTTTGGTTTTCTTCATCTATAAAGTGGAAATTATGACAATCATTACTACAAAAGAACTAATAATTACTATCTCACTACAGAGAGAATTCAGTCAGAGAAGGGACAGGGAAGCAATTTGTAAATGAAAAAAATGATATTTTGATCCAAAATACTATTATTCATTTTCTAGTATTCAAATTTTCTATCAGATAAAAACATAAAACAAACAAAGGCCAATACAAAATAAAAATAAAATTAAAATTCTATTATTATTTTATTTTCATTCTCTATTCTTCTAACACTTTCATTTTCTTGTCTTTTGTATACTATGGATGATTTAGATTCAAATCTGGACAGAGGGATGGACTAAATGACTTCTTAAGGTTTCTTCAGTTTAGGAATTTGTAAACTGTGCTTTCTCCCTTTCCAGACTATCCCAAGTAAGAAAATCATCTTTTAAGACAGAGTAGAAATCTGGAACTCATCAATTTTGATAACGTCTCTTAAAATGTAATTGGAGATAGTGCTCCTCCATTAAGTGCTGGTGTCTGACCATTGTTCAAATAAATACTAAAATGTAAATGACAGGAAATTGGCTGTATTCTGAATCCTATTTTTACTTGAGGTAACAATAAGCCTGTAATGGTCACTGTGACCTTTGATTTGCTGTTTCTGCAACCTCACACTTGTCCCAGGATTCTTCTTCTACTTATGCATTTTATTTGGGGTTTCTTCCAGGTATCAGATTAAAGTTTAAGCCAGCCATGTGTATGTGCATGGGATGTGGGCCTGAAAGAAATTAGTCTGAGGGGAAAGAAAATAAAAGCTGTAGGCAAAAAGCAAGCATGCTGCTAGAACAGAATTTGAGAACACAATTCAACTCTGGGCCTGGAAAAGTGACCTGTCAACTTATTACAGCTGATACCAGTAAGTGTAGGCTGAGTTGCTGGAAAATTATGCTGACTGGCTAAGCAGGAGAGAATAGGGTCAGAATCTATGTCTCTGTAAAGCTGAAAAAAAGTGAAATAACACACATAGAGGAAAAAATAGTTTAAAGGTTATAGTATATCACATGTTAGAGTGTGAAAAATAAACTGGAGATTTTCCCTTCTTAACGTATTTTTAATACACTCCTTTCATCTCCAAAAGCAGCAGGTTTGGTTCCTTTCACCCACCACTCTGCCCATAGCAGATGAAAGCTAAATCCTTAGATGGGTAGATTTTGCCCTTTGGTGATGCACTGTGCCCCCTCTTCCATCCCAGTAAGGCCCAAAAGGGCTCTCCAAGAGGACAAGCTCCTGAGGATACATTTCTATTCAGTGAAAGTGTAAGGAAAGTCATGTTTTAGAACTGTTATCCAAACAGAATGTCCTCCGGAGGGCTTGGTAGGATGCTTAGGGAAGAGCTGTGAGATGAAAACCCAGGGCATTGTTGCAGCAGTACCATACCCCAGTTTCCCTCACACTTGTTACCAACTCCTCTTTTGTTCCCACCACGGCCATCATTGTAAAATAATCTCTTCCCTTAAATAAGTAAGACATAGGATCTTCTAAATAACTGAAAAAGAGCACTTTAAAAGAAACCTCAGTGAGGTGATGGGTTCAAATCCAGCCCCAGCCAAATTGCAACAAAAAAATAGCCAGGTGTCGTGATGGGCACCTGTAGTCCCAGCTACTTGGGCGGGAGGCTGAGTCAGGAGAATCACCTAAGCTCAGAAGTTGGAGGTTGCTGTGAGCTGTGACAGCATATCACTCTACCAAGGGCAATAAAGTGAGACTCTGTCTCAAACAACAACAACAAAAAGAAACCTCAGTGAGAGTATTTTTTTTCACTTAAGGGATGATTCTGTATGCAAAGGTAGAGTAGAGGATGTGGAAAGAAACAGAATCAAGCTGAGATGCATGGTGAATTTAAAAGTCAGTATGTCTGTGTATGAAACTAAGGTAATGTGTTCGACAGTGATTCTTTACTGATGTAGAGTCCACTGGATACCTTACTGTTATCTTTGACAATAGGTTTATTAATAAAGAACTTGAAATCAGCCGTGCTAGGTTTGTGTGGGGATGTGAGAATTCACAGACCCTGTTGCAGGTTGGAGCTGGAAGAAATATGGGCTGAACAGTAGGTGAGAGTATAAACTCTACAGATATTTCACATGCTAAGAAAACACAATACAGGACAATCCAGGTTTATACAAAGGCTTGATTTGGGAGCCATTATTCTCATTTTCACTTCCTTAAAAGATTTTGAATAAAGATTTTAAACAGGAAGCTCCCTGAATACACTTCAAATATGATCTGATTTATATACATTTAAGGAATTCCTCCCTTTCTGGGAGTATCTCTACTGTATAAAGACACAAAATTCTGGAACTTACAGAGAAAGATGTGCCTCCCCTTCATAAATTGTTATTCCTGAGAGATGGTAAAATGAAGTGTGCACATATCATATCATGTTCCCTGTTGACTTTTTTTTTTTGCAGTTTTTGGCCGGGGCTGGGTTTGAACCCGCCACCTCCGGCATATGGGGTCAGCACCCTACTCCTTTGAGCCACAGGCGCCACCTCCCTGTTGATTTCTTTTCTTGTTTTAGTAATATAATATTCCTAGAGAAAACATTTTTTAATCTACGAGGTATAATAGGTGAGACTGAAAAGGAATCTGTTTAAGGTATGCCAATATCAATAACTTATAAAGATTTGTGTGATATTCTTATCACTGCAGACCTTTGAGTATTCTAAGGGGGATAGTTAACTACTTCTACAAACAACAATGACTCATGAATCATTGTTGGCAACAAATTTTTGGTGCTTCTTATTTTGATAGCAGAGCAGTTTGTATAGGTTTTAGAATAACAAAACTATGAAAGTCCAAGGAAATGCTACTCTAGCATTTCTAATTTTAAAAAACAACTAAATTAGTGCCAAGGAACAAGAATATAATCTATCCACTAAAAAAACATAAAATGTAACTATTACTTTGATAATGCTATTCTAAACCTATCAACTTCAGTTAATTGCCACCCAGCTGATTTAGGAATCCAAGTTCCAATATTTCACCACTGTTAACACTATTGTTTTACTCTTCAGCATAGTTCTTAAAAGGCAAAGTGTCATAAATTCCCGTAGCCCCATTCACATTTGATTTCTTTTGAAACTCTACCTTTTCATTGAAGCCCAAATGATCCTTTCTGACATAGGCCTTTATCTTTAACTTCTCTGGAATCTTTTGCTTACTTGAGTTTCTGAAGTTCTTTCTATACTTGGCTGCTGTAGGTCTGTCATAATTGGCTCCAGTCATAAGTTTTAAGTGATTTCTCAGTAATATGATTTTTGGAAATCCAGGCCATTTTGTCAGACAGCAGAATTGTAAACCATTTTATGAAACAATGACAAATATGCATGAATTCTCCCTCAAGTATAAGTGATTTTCCTCAAAAAGTCTAATGTCTTTATAACATTAACATATTTTTGCAACTCACAGGAAAGTGTAGCTTTAATTTTTACAAGGCACATCATAAATCTAAGCAGTAGTTAATTTGTCCAGATTAATGTTTCAGAAAAGTGACTATTTCTATCTAGTCACTTAACCCAGGCATCATAAGCCTTTAATCAGAAGAACTGAGGAATGATTTGGTGATGTTAATGTTTTGTCAAGCTTTGGGAAAAGAACCATTTCCAATGTGTTGGAGAAATTATGGCAATTTGGAGCTGCTTTTACCACAATATATGTGGTTAAACAACAGCCTCCCTCCAAACAAACAAGTCTTTATATGTAGTAGTATTTTTGTTTAATAAGATGTAACAATTACTATCATCATGAATAATAGAAATATTTTAACAAGGCAACCACCTTTACATTAGCATTAGCAAACTAAATCAAATAAAAACTTTATAGTGGTGGTTAGTTTTTTAAAACAATTACAACAACAAAAAAATCTCTGCAGAAATTGTCATCCTAATCAGTATGAAGACTAAAAATATTGACTTATGAGACCAATTCAATCTTCAGCTTCTACTTCCTATTCTCCTAGTAATTATAAAATGAAAAGCTTTCCTGCCTTTTCAGTTCCTAACCAATTTTCCAATATAGAATTCAACAGATTCCAAAGGAAGACAATTACCATCTGAGGCTTTGATCTAGAGTATAATATCTGTTACATCAAAGTGGGCCTTACCAGTGCTTGAACCAGTCTCTTAAAATATTCTGAGCAAATAGGTTTGCTTTTAAAAGTCTTAGTTTGAGTACTTAAGAGAGCACTGTGGGAGGATTGTTGATGGGTGTTGTGTCACAGCTAACTTTTCTTCAGTAATTAAAGGCTTAGAAAACTCTCGTAATGAATATTGACAAATTTAGTAACAAAATGAGCTTGGAAAAAAAAATCATGGCCTGCCATGACCTCTTTTAAAAGCCTCTTTAGAAAGATTGTGGGACTGTATTATCTGTAAATACTGTACAATAGATAGTAAATCTTAGTTAAATCTGTTGTTTAAAGTTATCTTTACATGTCAGTCTAACTTAGATGAAATTTATTTTAGATTTAAATGACTTTTTTCTTTATTATTCTAAGTTTCTGTGGAATTCACAAAATTCATTAGAAATATTTTAGACTTCCTTAGTTCATGAAGTTTCGGAGTTGGCAATGGATTTCAGAGAGATGATTATTCTGTCTTCTTAGTTAAATTCAAGGAGCAGAAGTATTTAATTATTTATTTTAATTACTGTAGATAAATTTTTCCCTTTTCTTCTGCAGGAATGTGATGAACTTTACTTTTTTTCCTCTTCTGCTCTGCATACTCTTGTTGTTTTTTTAAAAAAAATGCCTCTAATTTTTCTGAAGCAAAATATTTTAAAGAAGAGAACTAAAACACACTATTAAATTATTACTGAAATAAGACAGCTCAGCAGTTCTTGACTGGGTTTGAATTTGGCCCCCTTCATCTGGGATATTTAGCTGTGTCTGGAGACGTTTTTGTACAGACGTTGGGCATGAAATGGAGACAGTGCTACTGGCTTCCAGTAGATAGAGGCTGATAAAGCTGATGACCATCCTGCAATGCACAGGCCCCTTTATAAAGAATTAATTGACCCCAGATGTCAATAGTGTGGAGATTTATAACCTCATAGAGTAGAATCCAGGACACCTGTATTCTAGCCTTAATTCTGCCACAAACCACCAAGTCATTTAACACTTCTGTGGGCCGCTCATATACAAAATGATAAGTAGAATTAAATTATCTTAAATAATTATCCAGCATGAAGATCAGATTATGAACCTAGAAATATCACTATGGTCTCTTTCCTATCAGAGAGAGGTTTACTCAGTGACTCCATTTATTTTCTTATTTGTATATCCTTAAAGATAATTTATTTACTTTGTTTTTCAATGAATTTTTACTTTTATTTATTTATTTTTATTATTTTTTTATTTTTTTGAGACAGAGCCTCAAACTGTCCCCCTGGGTAGAGTGCTATGGCATCATAGCTCACAGCAACCTCCAACTCCTGGGCTCAAGCAAGTCTCCTGCCTCAGCCTCCCAGGTAGCTGGGACCACAGGCACCCGCCACAACGCCGGGCCATTTTTTTGGTTGCAGCCATCATTGTTGTTTGGCGGGCCCAGGCTGGGGATTCGAACCCGCCACCTTAGGTGTATGTGGCTGGCACCTTAGCGGCTTGAGCCACAGGCGCTGAGCCGAATTTTTACTTTTAAATGAAACTAATACATAAGTAAAAAGCATTATCAAGTCTATTTAACACAAAACAGTTGAGTTTAAAATTTCATTTTATGGGTGGCTCCTGTGGCTCAAAGAAGTAGGGCACTGGCCCTATATGCCAGAGGTGGCAGGTTCAAAACCTAACCCCAGCCAAAAACTGCAAAAAAAATTTTTTTTTCATTTTATATTATTTTGCCTATCTGATTTTTAAAATGACTTTAAAATATATCTGGACCTTCATATGCAATTAAACATGAAGCATACATACTTTAAGAATATCATTTGTTTGAGTATTCTTTCTGCCTTCCTTGATATGTTCAGGCTGTATATATTCAGTTCTCTCACACTGAAAGAAGCTAGTGAGATGAATAATCGGATTATCAAGCCACATGATCTTAGCACACTTATTTTAAGCATACATAGATTAGTGACCATCACACATTACAAGTCATTTCTCTAAAGAAACTGGCTGGGTCATGGCTATAGGACTCTGACTTGAAAAAACACATGTGATAATATCTTCTCAAGCAGTTCAAGCAATGGTGAGGTCCCTGATTTACACTGACAATAGAAATTGTCTTAAGATGAACAGTTCTAGTTCTCTCTAGGTACCATATGCCAAACAGTGGCTGACAACATAGCTAGATTTCATAGTTTGCCTTACAACCCACTTCACAACCATTTTGCAGGGAGAGGAACAGAGCTAAGTGAAGAACCCCAAATTACTTAGCTAGCATGTGATTTGCTTTACATGGAAACTTGTTCAGAAAGTTGTTTCATGGAAATATAGAAAGAGCTTCTGATATTTCTCTTTAGTGGGAGTTAGAAAACTTTTTTTGTGGCTGCCCAAATAGTTAACTATTTTAGGCTCTGTAGGCCGTACACATATGGTCTCTGTCAAATGCTCTCCACTTTGTTGTTGTAGATCAAGAGCACCTATAGACAATCCTGAAATGAATGGGTGTGGCAGTGTTTCAAGACAGTTTTCTGACCCCAGATCTTGGATATTCCCTAAAGTCCCGTGGCACTAGTTGGTATTGCCATTTGCCCTTTTTGTTTTTTTGCGAGCATAGTTAAGTCCAAAATTGCATTAGATACTTGTAAAAGCAAATTTGTAATCCTGGGATCCTCAGATAGCTAGATATTAATCTCCTGAACTTTTTTACCACTGCTTGGCACTGCTCTGATTTGCCCTCTTTCAACTGTACCTTTGGACCCCATTTACAACCTGACATGTAGACTCTTCCAGAGAGCTACATGACGCTGAATGCGTAACAGGGGTCTCCTACTGGCCTATGGAGTATCTGCTTACTACCTTGCTATTTTCCAAGGGAGAGCCTCACCTTTCCTAAATAGAGCTTTTTACTAGTTGTGGTCTAGAAATTGTAGGTATCCCTTGATTTTAGGATAGATATATTTCAGCAGGACTGGTTGGAAAAAAAGAAGGTAGAGTTTTCCAACTGCTCCTTTAAAATTGGACACTGATTCTTTTTTGTTAAAAGTCACCTTAGCAGACCTATACTTTTGGTGAAAGGCAGCCTGTTGGAGGGACAAAACACTTGGACAAGATTTTTAAATTCAAGCTGCCTTTACTACCAACACAACCACCATGTTTGTGGCCTTAAGCAAGTCACTTACCCTCTGTGAGCCTCAGGTTGTTACTCTTTGAAATGGAGATAATACCTGTAATCCTAATTACTTCTTTGAATTCTGCAGAGAACTGAAGGAGATTATGGATGCCAAAGTATTTAGTGCCCAACACTGTTCCACAGATGCAAAAAGAAGAAGAGAATCATTGAGGCAACAAAAAGTACTGAAAGCTCACTGTTGAAATAAGTACCTCTTGCTGATTTTTTTTTAGCACTTTGCAGCAATAAGTTTCTTCTGATTATAAAAGTATTCTTGGTTTTACTTGGGTTTTTTGCTTAGTTTACCCATAATAAGGGTACCCATTTGCCCCTCAACTATTAGTTCAAGTGTTATTTTATTAATATGGAATTATTTGACGCTAGCCAGAGCCACAGCCCTTTCTTAGCCACCCCTACACCTGCCCTCACCTCGATTTTTTTTCACGTTTTTCTACTCCGGAAAAAGTTTGAGGCAAAGAATGTCTTCTTGTGATCCTAAAACAAACAGTCCCTGAGTGCCTGACTGTGAGATGGATGGAGTAGAATCCTTACACTCAGAGAGCTCAGTCTAGATCCATGGTATCTACTATACAGCCCGTAGCCACTAGTGACTATTGAACACTTGAAATGTCACTAATTCAAGTAGAAATATGAGATGGATATGGGAGTTGGAGGTAACTAGCCAGAGGAAGGTACCCAAATAAGCAAGAAACAGGCACTTATTAGAGAAGAGCCCTATTTCTAGTTGAGAGAATTGAGGTGGTATGTGAGACATTACTTGTTTACTTGTTCCTATGTTCTCTGCTTTTTACTTAGTTGTGGCTTTGATGGGTATAGTCTCAGCTCTAAGTTATACAGTAAATGTTTCTGTACATTCTGTTTTGGCAGTGTAGACCAAATATCTATCTACTTGTTCATGAGAATACAGGACACTGAGGATAATTTGGTCTGTTTGCTACATGGAAAGTGTAGGGTGTTCAATAGATAGATTCATGGCGTAGTGAGTTCACCACTAAAATCAGACCCTAATAATGGTTTTGATTTAAATGACTGGTTTGGAGGACTAAACTTAGGTCACTTAGTTCAGAAAAGCCATTCTGGGCAATTATTAAACTACTGACGTTGTGTTTTGAATGTTAAAGCCTATATTTGTCTTCCAGGTATAAGAATTTAAGCACCTTGACAAGGAGAGAAGAGTTTTATTAATCTATGAATGTATATCTGTTTCTCTCCTTCTGTGAGAGAAATGGGTGTGGCAGTGTTTCAAGACAGTTTATTTCAAAATAAATTTGAAGCTAACAGGCAAAGCTTCAAATGAAGCTTTAATGAATTTGAATGATGAATTGTATTTATTTAACATTTTTGGCCAAAGTTTATGGTTTTTATGTGTCACTGCCTGGACAAATTGTTAAATAAATTATAGTATGTTCATAGTATGGAATACTATGCAGCCATTAAATTAGACAACCTTGCATATACTGACATACTACTTAGTTGAGTGAGAAAAGAAAGTTTCAAGTCACATTGTTAGTATCACGTAACTTTTGTAAAAAGAAACTGTATATTTGAATGTATGTATATGCATACATGCACATAGCACAGCAAAAGCTATGGCAGAATCTATCTGAGGTTGATAAAAATGGATTCCGGGGATGGAGAAGTAAAGAGGTTGAATAAAAACTGAGATTTGTTACTTTACATACTTATACTGCTGAATTTTTTAAAACAATGATTATGAATTATTATTGTGATGTTTT
Source organism: Otolemur garnettii (assembly GCF_000181295.1). Lineage (NCBI taxonomy): Eukaryota > Metazoa > Chordata > Mammalia > Primates > Galagidae > Otolemur > Otolemur garnettii. Next base: position 510,917 of record NW_003852601.1, on the reverse strand, counting down.
GAGGATATTATTTTAAAATTTTGGCGCTAAAAGTAGAATTTCAAGTAAAACAACAGTAAATTTGAGGAAATTATCTCTAATTAAATTGGGTGTTTTGTAATGTTTTTGTATATTAGTTCAGAAATAGTTCCTTGATAAAGATAACTCTTCACGAAACTCTGCTTATCTATTTCTGGTCACTTTTCTGACAACACATGTGATCTTTTTTGAGGGAGATAAAAAGTTGTATTTTTATAGTTTTAGTCTTCTGGTATAAGTTATGTGTTTTTAAAAGTAAATTGAAGGGATGATTTCAACTATATTACCATGAAAATACATGAGATAATGGGTTATGCAGCAGCCAAAAGTCTACATTTTTCTTGTTATTTATTCATAAACTGGAAAAGAAAAACACATTTTGTCCCATATACTCCCCAGATAATTCCCTGTCTCTCCAGAATAGTTGTGAGTTGGTTGGTAGTAAATGCCATGCAACTTATATCTTAGAGTATATATCTTAGGATTTCAGGGTTAGAAGAAATCTTAAAGGCTATCTTCATAGTCCAGCCTGCCTTATGATGCTTGAAATTCCCTTATGGTAGGAAAGACTAAGTCCAGAGCAGGTCCTCAAAAATGTAGTCATTGAATTATTCAGAAGGAAGTTTTTTTTGAGCCCTAATGCCTAATAGGTATTTTTAGATTTATTATTTTGTTCTGTACAAGCCTGGAGAAAACTTTTTTTAAAAAATCTTTTCAGATTCAAGTGTTTATGTGATTGACTTCTTCATTGATTTCATTTTTTTTTTT
>NW_003852601.1:480134-510111 GCF_000181295.1 Otolemur garnettii | reverse complement strand
GTGCCCTACTCTTTTGAGCGACAGCTGCCACCCTGGTTTCAATTTCTTTTTTTTTTCTTTTTTCTTTTTTTTTTTTTGCAGTTTTTGGCCGGGGCTGGGTTTGAACCCACCACCTCTGGTATATAGGGCTGGAGCCCTACTCCTTTGAGTCACAGGAGCAGCCCCATTAGTTTCATTTTTTAAGCTCTTATCAGCAAATACAGATTTTTGCAAGGTTCATCTTTAACCCAAAAGAATAATATAGAAGGATGAATGTGAAGTCAAACTATTTCAAGTAAATGGGAGCTTGTAGACAATTTAGTCCAATACTTCATTTTACAGGTGTGGAAACCAAAGCTCACAGAGAGAAGGAGACTTTTTCAAAATCATTCAGCAAGTCAGCAGTGGACCTAACAAGGTCCCTTGCCTTTCATTTTAGTGAGCTCTCCTGTGCTCATAGTGGCAGCAGTGTCAAATTCTCTTCAGTTATGGCTTGACTATATAGTAATTTATCTTAAAAATACGGCAGTAAATTAAGTTGGAGGCAGAGTCATGACCTCTTCATAAAATTTTTCTAGAAAGTTTATGCGACTGTAAGTGATGTATAATTAGAATTTTTATATTTATATTTTTGTTTTAGAATATCAAACTCAACTATCTCTACCCAGTCCATTTTAAAATAAAAATGTTTTACCCAGATTGTTGGTGGGACCACACCTATGGTGCATCTTACAAGGGTACATGTGAAATTTACTAGATGTAGAGTATAAATGTCTTAACACAACAACTAATAAAATGCCATTAAGGCTATGTTAATCAGTTTGATGAAAATATTTCAAATTGTATATAAAACCAGCACATTGTACCCCATGACTGCATTAATGTATACAGTGATGATTTAATAAAAAAATAAAAATTTCTATTAACAGAAAAAAAAAAGAATTCTTTGTGTGCTCAGCCTAGTTAAAATTCTACATTCACTAATAACTTACTTTAGTAGGCAGAATTCTAAAATGACCCAAATCACTTTGTCTTTGTGATCCCCCTGTCTTAGAGTAAGGGTAGAGACTGTGAATATGGTCATTCCTATCAGTAGGTTTTGTTATGTGGCGCAGTTGACTTTAAGAAAAGACAGATTGCACAAGCCCTTTTAAAGCAGAGAAATTTTCTTCACCTGGCAGGAAAACAGAAAGTCACAGATTTAAAGCTTGAAAGGGATTTTATGTCCTAATAACAGGTTAAATATGTAGGGAGGCACTTGGAGAGTGGTCTTTAGGAGTGATCTCATACTCACAGTCAGGAAGGAAATGTGGACCTTAGACCTACAGCGAAAACAAAATGAATTCTGTCAATAACCTTGAACATGGAAGTGAAAACGTCTCTCAGAATTTCCATATAGGAGTTGAGCCTGTTTGATACCTTGATTTTGACCTTGTGAGACACTGAGCAGAGAATCCAGTTGAACCTACCAGAACTTGACTTACGGAACTGTGAGATAATAAATGGCTGTTGTTTTAAGCTGCTAATTTTGTGATATTTTATTATACATCAATAAAAACTAATATACTTACTATGTAAGGCACATCAGATATCCTCCTTTGCCTCAGTTTCTTTTTGCCAGACATAATGGAATTAATCTATATTTCTGTGAAGTTATAGTTGTGAAACATGGCTTCTTGAGTAATGAGAAACATGTATTATTAATTTTAGTAGTATTACTAATAATGATTATGATTCTCTCAGAACTACAACAGTCCTTTTGACATACAAATAAATAGTAAAGGAACATAAATTAGTCATTGTGCCAGGATACCAAAGCAATTGTAGTGCTGAATATGTTTCTCTGAATGACACTTTCTCACAGAGATTCTGATATATTATTCTCCTGCATTCACCTGTTTGATAATTACTATAGACCATTTACCTGAAGAATAAGAATAAGGTTCCCTATTGTTGTTGAAAATTCTTTCTCTTGGATCTTAACAATTTGTGTGTGACTGTAACAAGATCACACTATGTAAACATTAATATTAGCTTATCCAACCATTCACTGGAGAAATGTAGGAAAGTGAACAAATTTTTCTTTACGTTTCTCTTCTGTAAATCATTTATGATTGTAGTAGAATAATTTTTACTGCCAAGACAAACTGCCATTGTCTTCTTCCAGAGTAGAGACCTTGACCTGGTTATGGTAACTGGAAAGGTTTTCTGAAACTTCTTTTCAAGGTTGATTATCATGAGCAGTCAGTCTTCTTCACTTTAGTCCCTCAGTGACCAGTCTGAGAAAGGGAATTTTATGGTCTAGAGATGAAGTGAAGTCCAAAAAAATTAAGAAGGCACTTTCCTTCCCTGGGAAGGAGTTCAATAGGAATCTCAATGCATTGTAGAGAAAAAAGGTCTCAGCCTCAGGCATTCCCAAAGGAGTCTCTCAGTGGCCTTTGTTACAGAGGACACAGTTGGAATTGCCTCTAAGATCTGAGAGGAGATGTGTACATGGTTGTGAGATGACTCAGCCTTTTTGCTTGGATGGTTCTGCTTTCATTGTGAGGAGTCTCTCTGGAGAGATAGCTTGCCATGCACCCTAGAGCATTCTTTTTGAGAAAGCATTTGTTGAGTGGTTTGCCATTTTGTTTTACAGCCACTCTGCAAACTATGAAATGATCATCTGGCCTCTTTATTTATATGAAAAAAAAAGCAGTTTTTCCTTTTCTTATCTTCATGGCTGCCAAGCAACAGAGTGGATAACCCAGGAAAGCCATATGATAGCCTTCTGTGTCTGTTCAGAAACTGACAATGGATTGGACTTGATATTCATGAAATCTGAGTTTTACTGGTTTGTATATACCCCAAAAAACTGGGCATGTAATATTTTGTTTGTCAGGTAGCATAATGAACAGATTATTGGCACTCTTTCATTGAAGTGAATTAGTACGATAAGTGTGTGTTCTGTGCCTGACATAGGCAAGGCATTTCACTTGGTGTTCTGTTAGCAGAGATGAGACAAATCTCTGTCTTCTAGGTGTTTGCAGTCTAACAGAGGATACAGATATGTAAGTGAATTACTATTTTTTTAAAATGTCCTGGTATATGTGGGTATTAAGTGCTAAATATGTGATTGATTCTGGGATAAAAGAATGATAAGGAAAGGTTCTCAGAGGCACCCAAATAGAGGGACTAGCACAGAGGCCTGCTAGTACATTGAGTTCCAGGGCACGGTGTACAATCCACCTGGCAGGGTGCAGATAGTTGGTAATAGTCTATGTTAAGTTGCAAATAGATTTGAATTCATCCTGAAGGATTTTGTAAAATTTATTTTTAGGTTTTAATTGGCAAATTATAACCGTATATTTCTATGTAGGGCAATGAGATGTTATACATATATAATATGGAATGTTTAAATCAAACTAACATATCCATCACCTTACATACTTTTTTTTTTAATTTCAGGTTAGTTTCAGTGTACAAAGAATTAGGTTACAATGTTTACATTTGTTAGGCAGAGTCCCTTTTGTATTTGTGTCATGCCACAAGGAGGTGTGCCATATCCCCCCACATTGTGCCCATCAAGTGGAAGCACACCAATTCCCCAACTTCTTCCCTTCTTCCCAATCCCCTCTTCCCCATCTTGAATTGAATTGAGTTTTTCTCTTGTGTGGGCATGTATTAGATCATTTACTGGTTTCATATTAGTATTGAGTACACTGGATGCTTGCTTTTCCATTCTTGTGATACTTTACTAAGAAGAATTCTTTCAACTCTATCCAGGTTAATACAAAACTTGTGAAGTCTCCATCTTTTTAAATGGCCGAATAGTGTTTCATGGTATGCATGTACTGCAGCTTGTTAATACATTCCTGCATTGATGGGCATTTAGTTTGTTTCCAATCTTGGCAATTAAAAATTGGGCTGTATAAACAATCCAGTGCAAATGTCCTTAGTAAAGGACATTGATAAAATGCATGCTTATCATTTTTGTTGTTAATGCATTCAAAATTATTCTCTTAGCAATTTGAAAATATACAAAAGATTATTATTAACTAGATATATCATGCTTTGCAGATCTCACAAACTTCTTCCTAATTGAAACTTTTTAACCTTTTGAAGGGTTTTGAACTTTGTCCTGTGACAACAGTCTTAGGTGGATTTAAATTTTTTTTTTTATATTGAGCACTTCTTATGTACACTATACATGAAATGAGAATTGCCTTTTCCAGTATTAGTTTACTTTATGGAGGCTTGGCAATTATTAGTTTGTATGTCCTCAGAAGGATTTTAAACAGAGATGAATGATGACTTTGGAAGTGATATGCAGAGTGGTGAAACCAAACATAGTGAGACATTCAGGAGTCTAATGCCTAAACAGAACAGTAGTTGGGCAAAGAGGATAGGCAGAGGATGGAAGGGTTAGTTTTAGGGATTGTAAATGCATGGAACTTGACTGAAAAGAGTAAGCCTCTATTGGTTTTTTATGCATATCTTAAACATATATGAATACAATGAGACTACATAGTGTTTTTGAAATAGCAATGATCTCTCAATTAGAACAATATTGTACAAGCTTTGGATTTACTGAAATACCAATTTTTTTGATCTTCTTTGAGCCTTGGTCTTTTTAGCTATAAAATGGGAAGTTGAAACTTTCTAGCTACTTCCTTGAGTTATGAGGAACAAGTAAGATAATATATGTGAAAGAAAATGTACTATACAAATATTGGTTCATGAGGCAGCTGTTGTTAATGTACTGAATATTGTGCTTACCTCACAGGATTGTTGTGACCATCAAATAGGATAATGGATTTGAAAGCATTTTGTTTAAAGTGTGACTCAAATGTTAAGAATTAGTAAAAATAGTAAAAGAGAACAATTCATTCTCCATCCAGATGTTCTATCTCCAGTATGACTCAGTTCTGACTCCAGTATGGCTCATTCAGACTTGTTCAGATGAACCTCCATTTAATTTTCACAGGCTGGAGTTCCATACATAACATAATCAAATGGGGCCAAAAAAGTCTGTGCACTGGTTTCTCCCCTCTAGATTTTGGCTGTGGAACAAGACACCTGTCACTGACAGGACAATTTTGCATGAGCTGTCTTCCTCCAGGTCTTGTGTTCACATCTAGGTCTGTTGCTTATGTGCATGCAGAGTTCGGGCTCAGGGTCCCAGATCCAACAGGAAACTCAAGTTTTCTTTTGTTCAAATTGGCCATACATACTAGTCTTAAAGTTTAATACCTAGCATGGCCACCAGTTCTTTACAGGCCAGCAATCAGCATGAAACCAGATGTGATTTGTAATTCTAGTTTCATACTACTTGTGGTCAATGGAAATACATTAGCAGACAGGCCAGACCACAGTTTCCTATTTCCAGTGCAGGTAATAGGCACATGGAAATTCTGCCTTTGATATCTGTGAGATGGAAGATAAGGTGAGAAATCAGAGCAGGTCCTACCCTGCTCTCAATATTCCAAGATAAAGAGACCTTGAATATCCTTCTATTCCATTGTTTATTTCAATAATCCCTATTAAAGCACTACTGTCATACTTTAAAGACTTCAAAAAAATAATACTTTGTTTTATACGGAATCAGAAAAAACCTTGAATAGCCAAGACATTATTCAGAAATAAAAACAAATCAGGAGGAATCATGCTATCAGACCTCAGATTATACTATAAATTGATAGTGATCAAAACAGCGTGGTACTGGCACAAAAACAGAGAGGTAGATGTATGGAACAGAATAGAGAACCAAGAGATGAACCCAGCTACTTATCATCATTTGATCTTCAATAAGCCAATCAAGAACATTCAGTGGGGAAAAGACTCCCTATTTAACAAATGGTGCTGGGTGAACTGGCTGATGACTGGTAGAAGACTGAAACTAGACCCACACCTTTCACCATTAACAAAGATAGACTCTCACTGGATAAAAGATTTAAACTTAAGTCATGAAACTATAAAAATACTAGAAGAAAGTGCAGGGAAAACACTTGAAAAAATTGTCCTGGGAGAATGTTTTATGAGGAGGACCCCCAGGCAATTGAAACAACACCAAAAATACATTACTGGGATCTGATCAAACTAAAAAGCTTCTGCACAGCCCAGAACACAGCATGTACAGCAAGCAGACAGCCCTCAGAATGGGAGAAGATATTTGCAGGTTATGTCTCTGACAAAGGTATAATAACCAGAATCCACAGAGGACTTAAATGTATTAGCAAGAAAAGAACAAGTGATCCCATCTCAGTGTGGTCAAGGGACTTGAAGAGAAACTTCCCTGAAGAAGATAGGCACACAGCCTACAGACACATGAAAAAATGCTCAATCATCCTTAATCATCAGAGAAATGCAAATCAAGACTACTTTGAGATATCGTCTAACTCCAGTAAGATTAGCCCACATCACAAAATCCCAAATCCAGAGATGTTGGCATGGATGTGGAGAAAAGGGAATGCTTCTGCACTGGTGGTGGGAATGCAAACTAATACATTCCTTTTGGAAAGATGTTTGGAGATCACTTAGGGATCTAAAAATAGACCTACCATTTGATCCTGCAACTCCTCTACTAGGTATATATCCAGAAAACTAAAAATCACTTTATAACAAAGATATTTGCACCAGAATGTTCATTGCAGCCCAATTCATAATTGCTAAGTCATGGAAGAAGTCTAAGTGCTCATCGACCCATGAATGGATTAATAAATTGTGTTATATGTATACATGGAATATTATGCAGCCTTAAAAAGATGGAGGCTTTACCTCTTTTATGTTTACATAGATGGAGCTGGAACATATTCCTCTTAGCGAAATATCTCAAGAATGGAATAAAAAGTATCCAATGTACTCAGCCCTACTATGAAATTGATTTATAAGCACCCACATTTCCATATGAATGGTATAACCCAACTACAGCCCAAGATGAAGGGGAAAGAGGAGGGGAGGGAAGAGGGAGGATGGATGGGGCGGTAGTTGGTGGGACCACACCTATGGTGCATTTTACAAGGGTACATATTAAATCTACTAAGTGTAGAATATAAATATCTTAAAACAATAACTAAGAAAATGTGATGAAGGCTTTGTTAACCAGTTTTATGAAAGTACTTAAAATAGTATATAAAACCCGCACATTGTACCCCACAATTACATTAATGTACACAACTATGATTTAATTAAAAAATAATAATAGAAGAAGTATGCTGTTCCTAGTTACATAGCCATTTCATCTCCATTCTCTTTTGTTTCAATGGATCCAGTTTAAGACACTGTGGCCTTTGGCTTTCATGAAACATGTCATGTTTTTAAATTGTTATTTTTAAGGACAGAAAGCATGGGAATAGCCTAATCCTCATCCCTTTGCTCCTGAAAAGTTTAGACTTGCCTAATAGGCCAATTTAATAAACCAGTAATAGTGAATCTAATGCATATATGAGAACTTTGTACTATAAGGGTTGAAATTCAGATGTATAATATAATCTTTTTAAAATGTTCAAAATTAAAGCAATAGCAAATAAAATTTAAAACAAGATACATCACCCAAGATAATCACCCAATCAAAACTCGTTTTCAAATTTGCATATTTAACCATTTTCATTTTCTGTATTTACTCACATACCTGTATTTTCATATCTTTTTATATAAAATATGGTTTTAATAAGGGCCTACTTCTTTTATGTTTTGCTTTTTTCTCTTACATATTATACTGTATTTTTGAATTTTTAATTGCTTCCCAGTATGTTAGAGAGCTGCACTATCCATTACAGATGACTATTGAGATTCAAGTTTAAACTAATTAAAATAAAATTAAATTAAAAATTTGGTCCCTCAGTTACAGAAGTCACAAAGCAGATACTCATTTGCCACTTGTGTCTAGTGATTACTGATTTGAACAGTACAGATATAGAACAAACTTTTCCAGGAACACAGAAAGTTCTATTGGACAGCACTGCCTGAGAATGAATGTATCATACTATATTAAACCATTATTTTCTTTTTTGTTTATTTTTCATATTATTTTTGGTTTCGGATTAATTGAGTGTACAAATAGTTAGGTTACACTAATTCCATTTGTTAGATAAGTCCCTCTTAAAATTGTGGCTTGCCCCCAAGATGTGTGCCATTATTTTCTTCTTGAATGCCTAAGTTATTTCTCATTTTAAATATTATGAATAATTTTATAATGGGTATACTATATGCATAGTTTTTGGAACCTATATTATATTGTCATAGTCCTTTCCAAAAGGTTTCTATCAACTTAAAGTGCTTTTGGAAGCGTATTATTGTGTTAATACTAATTTCACTGCAATCTCAACAACACTGGACAGTATCAGTTTTAAGTTTTTATTCTATTCTGTCTTTCATTAAAAGACAGTTTATGTTTGACTATCCATTTTCTTTTATTATTGGTGATAATGTGGTTTCTTATTTAGCTTCATTTTTACTTGCATGTAATTGTGTGTTTACATCTTTGCACATTTATATTTTGATTTATTGGTGTCTTCTTTATCAATTTTTTTATTAAATGATAGCTGTATACATTAATGCAAACATGGGGTACAGTGTAGTGTTTTCATATACATTTTGAAATACTTTCATCAAGCTGGTTCACATAAATTTCATGTCATTTGCATAGTCATTGTGTCAAAACATTTATATTCTAGTTCTAGAAAAGTTCACTTGTACCCTTGTTAGACAGAAATATAGGTGATCTTTCCAGTCACCCTCCCACCACCCAGCCGCCCTTCTCCCCGCCCCTTCCCCACCCCCTCCCCGTATTCTTGGGCTAGAATTAAGTTGTATCTTTCATTTGAGAGCTATTAATTAGTTTCATAAAAGGGCTGTGTACATTGGATACTTCTCTTTATCAATTTTAATGAAGATTTTACATATATCTACTTTTCCACAAATATAATCTTTTATAAATAGTTTTTTTCACAATATAATCCTAATGTATTCTCCAAAATGTTAGAAAAATTTAAGTAGGCACCAAAGTGAAGATTTTTTTTTTAAGATCATTTTCATACCAATTTTAAATGTTAATTTATAGGTCATAAAAAGAGGCAAAAATTAAATAATTTTTCAGTAAAATGCATCATCATTTACTCTTTGGAAAATGTAGGAGACATGTAGATTTCTATAGGTCAAGAAGGAGGGAAGGATTCATTATTTTGTAAGTCCTTCCAACCCTCTAATCTGTAATGAAACTTAGCAACTCCAGGCCCTTAAATATTTTTCAGGTTTAGTTGGGTATTCCTTTTACTTAGGGCACATCTGAAAATCCTTATGTAACCACCCAAGAGAGCATGCTTGTGTTAATTCACAGGGAGTAGTCTTGAGATTTTCCAGAATTCTTTGTAGTTTTGAACGTGGTGCCTCAGAGACCCAACAGGGGAAGTCAATGGAATTGCAGGTTAATATTAGAAAATTGCATACATCATGCTAATTATATAATTTGCATCTCAAAGGTCTTTCTCCTGGTAGGGAGAAAAGCAGAAAATAGGAACTTTTGGTGCTTTGGATACTTTGACTGGTAAGTTGATTTGGTGTTTTATCTTAGTTTTTTAAATTAAAACTAATTCTTGTGGTAAAATGATCAAATTTAACAGAAGAAATTTAACAACAAGAAAAACCACTGCGTGTTTTGGGAATTTAGTTGAACAAATGTGCAATATTTGAATCAAAGGAGTATATTCATTGTTTTTTACTTTCTTTTTTCTTTTTGACATTTTTTATGAAATTTTAAGTTCCACTATGACCTCACTCATTCTTTGCACCCCCAGTTTCACTTATCAAAGGTAACCACACTGACCAGTTTCTTCTGTCTGATTCCAAAGATTTTCTGTGCATATAAAAACATGTTTATGTAGTTAATATGCATACTTATTTTCACAAATGCTATCTCACTATGATTATTATTCTACAACTTGGTTTCTTCACTTAATTAATAGACTTTATATATCTTTCCATGTCAGCATATGTAAATCTATATTAATTTTATTAAAGTTTGCACAGTTTTCATTTGTATGGATGTACTTTATTTAGTTATTTCTGCTACTAATGGATATTTTTTCCTAACTTTTTTGATATTAAAAGTAATGCAACAATTAACATCCTCAATAAGCAGAATATATGGTGCTTAAGAGGGATGGTTCTGGACCCAGACTACTTTGGTTTAGGTATTGGTGCCACCTCTTGCTGACTGTATGACCTTGGTCAAGCTACTTAATTTATCTCTGCCTCAGTGTCCTCATGTGAAAAATACAGATAATAATGGTCTGTAACCATAGAATGGTATGAGTATTTAATGAATTAATAATGTGCATTAAGAACTTACATATTATTTAGACATTAAGTATTGTAGTATTATATAATATTTAGTTAATATAATTATATACCTTTATTAGCATACCTTTGCACACATATCTGGAAGACAAATTCTTAGATATTTAATAGTTGATAAAAGGAGTGTACTCATTTTAAATGCTGGTAGATATTATATTACCCCTTTCCCTACCAAAAAAATACTGCCAACATTGGATATTATGAACCTTTTTAATCTTTGTAAATTTTATAAATTAAAAACAATAGTTTTTCAGGTGGCACTTCTGGCTCAAAGGAGTAGGGCACAGGCCCCACATACCAGCGGTGGCGGGTTCAAACTCAGCCCCGGCCAAAAAAAAATAGTTTTTCATCATTTTAAGTTGTCTTTCTTCAATTTTGTGTGAGGATGAGTATCTTTTCACATTTTTATTGGTAAACATTTATAAATCTCTACATGGCAGGGATGTTGGGAAGTTAAATAAGAGACTGCTCAGTCAATTAGTATCCCCTTATTCTGATGTATTTATATGTCTTTCTATGTGAATTGCCAGTTCTTGGCCTTTGCTCATTTGTTGTTGTTGTTGTTGTTGTTGTTTGGCTTTTCATCTGTTTCTTATTGATTTATGGAACTCTTTGTATATAAAGGAATTTGGCTCTATGTGTTACAAATACTTTTCCCGGTTTATCTTTCAACTACTTTGTTCATATGTTTTTTTTAACCAGCAGTCTTAATTATGAAGTTAAATTCATCACTCTTTTTTCTTTATGGTTTTAGATTTTGGAGGCCATGCTTCATAGCATGGTGGATTTTCTTTAAATCACATACTAGAAGTATTTTTGCCAAGAAGAATCATGAATTGGGGATGTTAGAACTAGAAGAGACCTTAGTGATATCCTAGTTCAATTTTTCTTTCCTTATATATTTTTGTTTTCTCTTTACAGAGGAAAAGAAATTTAGTCCCAGAGGTTCCACAGGAAGCTAATAGTAAAGTGTGAACTGAAAGTCCTGGCTCCTGATAACTGTGATCACTCAGTTTAACCAGTTTGTTTCATAGGAAGAGCTTTCTTACTTTAATAAAAAAACACTTATTTAAGCAACTTGGAGATAGGATTCATTTTAAAGAATGTGCACAACATATTTTAAAACAAAGATTTATTTTTATTTTATTTATTTTTGTATGAAAGGTCTTTATTGGTGGGGGAGGGGTCACCAAGGAGGAGAGAAAAGAGAAGAGAAAAGGGGAGAGAAAAGAGGAGAGTGAAAAGGAAAGTGAGGAGGAGAGAGAGTGGAGGAGAAGGGAGGAGGATTTATTTTTATTTTTTAGACTAATTTTCACTTGGAGATACATCAGCATATGTACTGTTTAAACAGAAATCACTTGTGTTTTGATAATTTAGTTGAACAAATGTGCAGTATTTTAACCAGTGGGGCATATTCATTGTTTTTTACTTTCTCTTTTTTAGTTTGTTTTTTACTTTCTTGAATATTTTAGTTATGAATGTGAATTGTGGAATTATAGTAATAGATATTAAGTAGATTTCTAATCTGATATATTATGAGAACTGAAAAGCATTGGCTTGGCTACTAACTGCACTCTTACCTTCCTTTCATTGCTTCCTTGCTTTGGCAAAGTCTAATCTAAGATTAAACCCAATATCCTTTTAATTATTTGGGACCTTAGACAGTGTGACCTGTCTTGAATGCAAAACTGCCCAGATAATTCCCCACTCTTAGACCTCTCAAGGTTCCTCAATGCCTATAAGATGAGGTCCATGTTCCTTAGCCTCACTTGCTCACTGCAACCACTTGATCTCTAGCACCTATGCAGTCTTCCAGACTTATTTAAACTTCTCTTGCACATGCTGTTTCTGTGCAACATTCTTCTTGCCCATCTGCCTGCTTTAGAAAACTAATTGAAATAAACATAATTTTTATAACTTCTGTGAAATCTTTTCCAAACTTTCCACTCAAAGATGAAGATGTTCCTATAGGTAGGGCTTCTGGAATGCCAGATCAAAGATCTTGGTGAACCTAGTGAAAGAAACATTTGACTGGTAAAAATGATTAAAACAGTTACTTAAAATCTTTATAAAGTGTCCTGAGAGCACACAGCAAGGAGAGAAACACTTATTCAAGAAAATCATTAAATCTCAATAAAAACAGCAAGAGTCTATGGCATTTTGATCATCACCTATTCATAGCCTCGCTTAGGTCCATGAAATGAAAGTTGTTCTTCAGGCAGGTGGAACCAAGACTGTGAAGGCTTTATCTCCTCCCATCTCCTACCCTAGAGCTATAGTTTCACCCCTAGAGGGGCAGGCCACCAGCATCTCTTATACCTCTAGCCCTGTGTTACAGAACCACTTTTATAGGCAGATGTAGCTTAGGGGAGGGAGGGAGAACACTTCTTTCACACACTTCCTACTCATGAGCACTTTACCTCAGTGGTAGTAAGTCAACAATACTGGGTCCTGATCTCAACTCCACTAGTTCATATGCACACGTATAGTTAGAAGCTTTCATACTGAGAAAAGCAAGCAAAGAGGACTAGAGTCTACCTTTGCTTCCAGGGTACACTGGTAGAACAGGGCGGTAGTCACTCTGGAAGAAGCAGACCACTATCTGCAACTCCATTACAGTAACACAGAGGTTCTGCTGGTGGGGAACAGGGGAGAGTAGGTAGTTCGGATAGCACTTTCATTCCATAGCTCTTTCTGAGGGGACATACTTTATTTAGAAAAGGGCATGAAGAATTTTGCACCTAAGGGCAATGTAAAAAATAATGGAGATTTGGTAGCAAGCAATCAAGAGTTGTTAGTAGTTCTACTGCTGAGTGTGTGGAACTCTATGGACAGGTACTTTCTCAAACTCATTCAGGAACAATCTGATATAGGGCAGGCTCTAAAGTGTTTCTCAAGCCACACATGGATCCATCAGTAAAGTGCAGTAGGCTTAAGGCTGACGAGGCTTAAGCACAATCTCTGCCTAAACAATATGGTACTATGACCCAGGGGTATCTCCTACAAATCCAGGATAAATAATAAAATCTCACTTGTCTCTGGTGGAATGGAAGACCATGCCTGAAGATGTACCCTCTAAAAAGTGACTAGAGAGAGAACTTCTGAACCTCTGAACTGTGAAAGTAGTCTCCAAGCCACATGCATATCCTGTGGTAAAGGGGGAAAATCAACTGACTAAAGGGGCTTAATAGCAACCTTTGATCAAAAGGTGGCTTATGTAAATCCAGAGTTGACCAATGGGAAGGCAGTCTAAAAAATAAAAAAAGAAAAGAAAATGGATGAGCAGAGACATCAGAGGTTTCATAATGTCAGGGAAACAGACTTCATAGAATTAGTTCATCCAAGCCACTAAACAAATAGATGACCAGGAAAAAAACAATAACAGGTCCTAGAACAGGGGAGGACAATATCCAAGAGTTGTTACAATATATTATCTAAAATATTCAGATTTCAAACAAATTATAAAACAGGCAAAGAAAGAGGAAAGTATGGTCCATCCACAGGATTATACATATGTTTAAAAGTCAACAAAAATTGTCCATTAAGAAACACAGGTTTTGAACTTTCTAGACAAAGACGTTATATCAGCTATTTTAAAAATATTCAAAGAATAAAAGAAACTATATCTAAAATACTAAAGGAAGAGTGTAAAAAATATCTTATCAAATACAGTGTTAATAAAGAGATCAAAGTTATATAAAAAAGAAGCAAATGGACAATTTCGAGCTTAAAATAATTAAATGTGAAAAACTCACTAGAAGGACTCAAGACTGTATTTGAGTTGGCAGAAGAAATTATCAGTGAATTAGGACACAGATCAATGGTGACTATGCATTTTGAAAAACAGAAAGAAAAAAGAATGAAGAAAACTGAAGGGTTCCAAGGAAATGAGGGGTACCTTATTGGCACACCTTTAAAAGAAGAGAAGGAGAAAGAAAGGAGCAAAAAGACTATTTGAATAAATAATGATTAAAATCTCAAATTTGATGAAAAAAATTAATCTATACATCAAAGAAGATAAAAACTAAAAATAAAAAGAAGTTAATACACAAAGACATCATAATCAATATGTTGAAATTAATTTTAAAATGAAAATTTTGAAATAAGCAAGAGAAAAATAGGAAGTAAATCACAATAAGATTAACAACAAACTTGTCATCAGAAATAACAGAGAGAGTAGAAGGCAGTAGAAAGTCATATTCTAAACACTTAAAGAATAAAGCTGTCAGGTGGCGCCTGTGGCTCAAAGGAGTAGGGTGCTGGCCCCATATGCCAAAGGTGGGTTCAAACCCAGCCCTGGCCAAAAACTGCAAAAAAAAAAAAGAAAAGAATAAAGCTCAAACACTTGACAATGTTTCCCCTGCATTCTCTCCAAGAATTTTTATATTTTCATGTCTTAAGTTTAAGTCCTTTAACCAGTGAGAGTCAATTTTGTTAGAGGAGAAAGGTGTGGGTCCAGTTTTGGTCTTCTATGGGTCACCAGCCAATTCACCCAGCGTATCCAAAAGACCAAAAATTATTTGGCAACAAAGATATTTGCACCAGATTGTTCATTAGCTCAATTCATAATTGCTAAGTCATGGAAGAAGCTCAAGTGCCCATTGACCCATGGATGGAATAAATTATGGTATATGTATACCATGGAATACTATGCAGCATTTAAAAAATGGAGAATTCACCTCTTTTATGTTTACATGGATGGAGCTGGAAAATATTCTCCTTAGTAAAGTATCTCAGGAATGAAAAACAAATATTGAATGTACTCAGGTACTACTATGAAACCAATTTATAATCAGTCACACTTTCATATGAAAGATGATTTACAACTATAGTCTAGCATGAAGGAAGGATGGGGATAGGGAGGGGAAGGGAGGGAGATGGGCCAGTAGAGGGAGGGTTAATAGGGGGACCATACCTATGGAGGATATTACAAGTACAAGTTGGATCTATCAAGTGTAGAACACAAATGTCTTAACACTGTAATAGGGTAAATGAGGTGAAGGCTACGTTAATTAGTAGGATGTAAGCACTCCAATTTGTGTAAATAATCAACACATTGAATCCCATAATAACATAAATGTATTCATGATCTATGTACAAATGACTTAATAAAAAATTAAAAACAGAATAAAGCTGTCAACTAAGAACCAGATATTCAGAAAAATTATCTTTTAAGAATGAAGGTAAAATAAAGACATTTTAATAAAATGATTTTTTTTTTTGGAATTGCCAGGTCAAATGTTAAGTCTACAGTTACTTCTTTGAGGAATGTCCACATTGTTTTCCATAAAGTTTGTAAGAATTTGCAGTCCCAATAATAATGTATAAGCATTCCTTTCTCCATCCATGCCGATCTCTGTTGTATTACTTTTTAATAATGGCCATTTTCCTGGGCACATTGTTTCACACCTATAATCCTAGCACTCTGGGAGGCCAAGGAAGGTGGATTGCTTGAGTTAAGGAGTTCAAGACCAGTCTGAGAGATAGATCTCATCTCTACCAAAGATAGAAAAACTAGTTAGGCGTTTTTGTGGGAGCCTGTAGTCTCAGTAACTTGGGAGGCAAGAGGATTGTTTGAGCCCAAGTGTTTCAGATTGCTGTGAGCTATGATGCCACAGCACTCTACCCAGACTGAAAGAGTGAGATTTTGTCTCAAAATGATGATGATGATGATGATGATGATGATGATGGTGATTCTCACGTGGGTGAGGTGGCATTTCACTGTGGTTTTAATTTGTATTCCTCTGATCTTTAGTGATGTTAAGCATTTGTTCATATGCTTATTGGCCATTTGTCTATCTTCTTTTGAATAACTTCTGTTCATGTCTTTTGCCCACTTCTTTTTTATTTCAAATTTATGTAAGAGTACAACTTTTTAGTTTACCATGTTCTCACTCTGTAGAAGAGCCCTTCACCCAAGGGGTGTGCTAAATTCCCTCACATTGTGCACATTAGGTGAGATCCTGGCAAATGCCCTCTCTCCTCCCTCCATTTACCACCCCCCCCCCACTGGACTATGTTTTTTGTTTGTTTAATTGTTCAATGAACATGTAATTTTTTATATATTTGTTTCATATTAGTATTGAGTGGATTTTTTTTTCCATTCTTGAGATACTTTACTAAGAAGTATGTGTTCCAACTCTATCCAGGTTTGATGAGGTTATTTCTGTTTTTCTTGATGATTTCTTTGAGTTATTGTAGATTCTGAATATTAGCCTTTTGTCATATGTAGAGTTTCAAATATGTTATTCCATTCTATAGGTTGTCTATTAACTCTCTTGATTATTTCCTTTGCTGTACAGAAATTTTTAACATAAGTCCTATTTATTTATTTTTGATACTGCTGTATTTGCCTTTGAGTCTTAGTCATAAATTCTTGCCTAGTCCAGTGTCTAGAAGAGTTTTTCCTATGTTTCTTCTAGAATTATTATGTGCCTTACATTTAAGTCTTTTATCCATTTTGAATTAATTTTTGTTTATGGAGAGAGATAAGGGTTCTATCTCATTCTTCCACATGTGGCTTGTTGAATTTTCCCCACATAATTTATTGAATCAGGTTTCCTTTTCTAGTATGTGTTGTCTGTTTTGTCAAAGATAAGTTGGTAATAGCTATATGGTTTTATTTCTGGGTTCTCTGTTCTGTACTGTTGATCTTTGCCTCTACTTTTACATAAATACTATGTTGTTTTGGCTACTATAGCTTTGTAGTTAGGTAATGTGATGCCTCTAGATTTGTTCTTTTTGCTTAAGGTTGTTTTGGTTATTCAGGCCCAGTTTGGGTTCCAAATATAGCTTAGAATTAATTCTTTTTAGACCTGTGAAATATAACTGATGAGGATTGTGTTCAATCTGTAAATAACTTTGGGCAGTAGGAACAATTTAACAATGTTGATTACACCAATCTATGAGCATAGGATGTATTTCTATTTGTTTATGTCATCTATGATTTCTTTCATTGGTAGTTGTCCCTGTAAAGATCTTGCACCACCTTAGTTAAGTATAGTTTTAGGTATTTATCTTCTTTGTAGCTATTGTAAGTAGTATTTAGTCTTTAATTAGATTCTCAGATTTACTGTTTTTGCTGTAATCATGGAATTAATCATGGAATACTACTGATTTGTGTACATTGATTTTGTAACCTGAGATTTTGCTGAATTTATCAATTATAGGAGCTTTTTGGTGGAGTCTTTAGAGTTTTCTAGATACAAAATCACATTGTGACAAGGGTCACTACTTCTGTTCAGCATAGTCCTAGGAGTCCTACCCAGATCAACCAGGGGAGAGAAAGAAGTAAAGGGCATTCACATTAGGAAAGAGGATGTCAAACTATCCCTGTTTGTTGACAATAGAATCTGATAATTTAGACATATGTTAGAAGGCTCAGAATCATCACCAAGAAAACAATGCAAAAATATTTTTTAAAGTTTAAAGCATAGTTTAAATTGTTCTATAGAAAATATCCATTTATAGAAAAAAGAGGAGATAGTGAAGGGGGAACAAAGTAGTAACAAGATATATGGAAAACAAAAAAAAAAAACAAAATAGAAGAGTAAATCTAACTATACCAATAATAACATTAAGTAAGAATTGATTAAACAATAAAATCAGAAGACAGAGATTGTCAGCATGGATAAATAAGATATAAGTATATGCTATCTATAAAGAGATCACTTTACATTCTAAGACACAAATGGGTTGAAAGTAAAAAGATAGAAAAAGATAGCATGCACAAACAGTAACCAAAAGAGAACTTGGAGGGGGTCCTACTAATATCAGACAAAATTTACATAAGACTTAAAAAAACTATTGCAAAAAATAAAGAATGACATTTCATAATAATAAATGTTCAAGCCATCAAGAAGACACAAGAATTATAAATATACATACATTTATTATATATAACATACATAACAACAGAGCTCTGAAGTATATGAAACAGAGAAAAAGTTAAATAGTAATAGAGAGTTCAATACCCTATTTTAAGTAATGGAGAGATTTAATCTATTGCATAACTAGACATATCAGCATGGAAATTGAAGACTTAATTAACACTGTAAAACAGCCAGCCCTAATAAACTTCTATGTATTAAGCACTTCATCTGACAATAGCAGAACACAAAGTCTTCTCCAGTAAACATGAAACATTTTCCAGAGTAGACCATATAATAGGCCACAGGACAAGGCTTTTGTGCTGCAAATTATATAATCAAGAAAATTAAAATCTATCCTATAGAATGACAGAAAATGTTTGCATATCATGTATTTAATGTGGGACTTGTGTGCAAGATATATAAAGAGCTCTTACAAACTAATAGTAAAAAGATAAGTCAATTTAAAAATGAGCTAAGGATTTGAGTAGGTATTTCTCTAAAGAAGATATACAGATGAAAAAGATGCTCAATATCATTACTCATAAGAGAAATGAAAGTCAAGATCACAATGAACTATCATTTCATACCCACTAGGATGGCTATAATAATAATAAGTATTAATGAGATGGAAAATAACAAGGGTTGGTAATAATGTTGGGAAATTGGAACCCTGATACACTGCTAGTGGGAATGTAAAATAGTGCAGCTGATTTGGAAAACACTCTGAGCATCCCTCAAAAAGCTAAACAGAGTTATCCTATGATAATTCACCTCTAAGTATGAAGGTATTAGTAATTTTATTCCTAGGTGTACATCTAAGAGTTTTAAAAACATATGTCCACACAAAAATAAACCATTAATGTTTATAACAGGTTTAATAATATTTTCCAAGAGATAGAAATAATCTGAATCTCCATCAACTGATAAATAGATAACAAATAGTGGTATATCCATATAATGGAGTATTACTCATCCATAAAATGGAATGAAGTACTGATCTGTACTAAAGCTTTGTTGTACCATGAAAACATTGTGATAAATGAAGAAAGTCAGTCATTAATGGCCATATGTTGCATTATTCCATTTATATGAAATGTCCAGAATAAGCCAATCTAAAGAGACAGACAGTAGATTAAGTTCACAGAGGCTACAGGGCCTGGAGGGAGAGAAATGAGTTTGAGGACTTTAGTAAAAAGAGTAATCTGTAGCAAATACAGAATATAGCAGTTTTATCTATGCAAATCTATAAAAGACCAGTTCCATGGTCACACAGATTCAATGTAGAGAATGTGCTTCTTCTTTTAAGCATAAATTGGCTATAGTATATCTTATGTTAGAACTCTTAATTTTGATTTACATTTTGTGAAAGTTTGCTTTCTTTTCCTTTCCAAGTCCTTTACAATATCTTTTGGTTTTCTTTCTTTCTTTCTTTTTTTTTTTTTTTTCAGCTTCAGTCACCACCTCTTGCTTATCAGGAATAAAAATAGTTTCAAAATCTAATTACATTTACTTCCAGCATTGGTGTACAGATAGAATTAGTATAAGTCAATCAGGATTTTCTAGAATTTACGACTAGCTGTTAGTTGCCAGGTTTTATTTTGGCCTTGTGTGATACAATGAAGGACTAGTCCAATGGATCTAGTTTCTAATTCCTGCTGTGTTTCTTCCTTATGGCAGAGCCTTGAGCAAGATAATTTACTTCCCTGTGCTTCAGTTTCCTTACTTATCAAATAGAGGTGATAAGCTCTACCATGCAGTATTATGAGGAAAATACATTATTAATTAACATGCAAGTTCCTAAAATAAACTCTGCACATAGGTCATGATAATGATGGTGGTAGTGGTGGCAGTGGCAGCTTATGTTGTTACTCATTGCATATACACCTATATTACTTATTGGGCACTGTGCTTAACCACTGACATGGATTACCTCACTTAATGTACACAACGAACTGGTAGGTAGATATTGTCAATATCTCAATTGCATAGATGGGAGAACATAATTGCTCAATAAGTTTGATTATAGATGCTACAATACTAGTGTGTGATGAATATTAAGTAAATTTTAGCTTCCTTCCTTTCCATGAGTATTTTTCTTCTCTTTATCAAAGTCAGTTGTAGATGTTCAGAGACTACTCTGTTTTTAAATGTGTATAGCACACATGTGGGCAAAATGTGACTAGGACATATAAAGAAAATGGAACAGAGAACTCCAGGCAGATTAACAGCCCCATTAAATTTCTGTAGACCACTCTAGTCCCCATCAGATAGAATATTGTCCTTTTTTACCTTCAAAAATGTGCAGAAGGCAAGATTCACCACATTTCAGATGCATTATTTCCTCATAGTGTAAGAAGTATAAGGAATAAAGTATAGCTTTCCAGGGCTAAGAGAGTAAATAAAGGGGAGAAAATCATATCATAGGCCCCTCCTAACTACTTATTGGGTGGGGGGGCAGTTTATTTTCAGCTGGCCTGATTATGTTTCTTGAGTGATAATATTCCAGTCTCCTCCCATTAGGCTGTCAACTCCCCCTATCACTTTGCTATGCCTGTTTCTTCCCAGGAGAAAGTAGCTAAAGCTTTCCCAGGTGTAACTGAGTGCAGGTTAATTCCCTTTGCAATTCCCAGTTTTCTACAAGCTGTGTTAATTTATTCTCTTACTGTTTCATTCATCCACTCAGCCATTAATAGATTCGATAAATATTTAATAAACACTAATTAGGGGACAAGCCATATGCTTACACTGGGAAAAGTACAATGAACAAAAAAAGTCCAGGCTACTCTCAAGGAACTGATAAAAACAAGTGAACTAGCAAACACCGTAGTCAGAAGGTTAAGTTTCTGGTGTTCCTGATCTCATGATCACAAAGCATTTAGCCTAAGTCTCATCTTCTTCTAAATGATAGGTTCAAGGGTCTAATTGAACCAAATATTCAAGAACTAGTCATTTGGTAACTAAAGCATGGATTCCTAGAAAATTAGTCCTGACGAGAGGCAGTAGAGTGGAACATACTGAGGACTGAGTGTGAAACATATAGTCAGAAGTTGCAGTATGCAGGCCAATTAAATATTTATTGACTCTATTGCTCCCTGGATGGCTAAGTCGCTTAGCTTCTCTGCCTTCTTTCTTCTTTTTCTCTGTCTGGAAATGGGGTTAATGGAAATCTCTACATGGCAGGGATGTTGGGAAGTTAAATAAGAGACTGCTCAGTCACTTAGTATCCCCTTATTCTGATGTATTTAGGAATGTATGGAATTATTTTAACTTTTTGTATGAGTGTTTCATGTACCCCTCCTACCCCAATGGAAGCTCCTTTAAGGTAGTCAGGGAATTTGTCCAACTTGTTTATCACTGTATCCCCAGCCTATGGTATCTGGCTTATACCCCTCTGGCTGCCACTTGTCATCATAATGGCAAAGAGGAACTAGGAAAGTACTGTGCCAGAGGCCACATGATAATTTGCAGAATGGAAAGAGCTGGTTTATCAAGTTGAACAATTTAACTGTGTTTATCTAAAACAATGACAATTCCATCAGTTTCTTACCATTTCACTTTTACCTAGTTCAGAAAGATGCCAAATATGACACATATCCCTTCTCAGGTTTTATCCTAGATTACATTTTGTTCACCTCTGTGTTTACCAGTAATATGGAGAATAAGGTAAAGGGAAATGACAAATTCTCTTAGTGTTTCATTCATCCATTCATCCATTAATAGATTCAATAAATATTTAATAAACACTAATTAGGGGACAAGGCAAATGGCTATTCTCCATGTCTATTAAGGACAGAGGAAAAAAGTAACCTGAGGCATTTGAGTTAGATGTGAGCAAGACTTTCATAACCAAAATATGAGAGATACTATAATTAAATGGATATTATGAAATCATTGGCATTTTTGAGAAAAGGAGGAGTGGTTTTCATTTGTGTGATACAGTTTAACAGTCTTAGTTTAGGACTCAAAAGTTGTTCATGATCCATCTTGGCCTTTAAATCAAGATAGCACAGTTGTTTTCAAACTATAGTCTGTGACTTGAGAGTAAGTGGTGGAGGAGGGAAAGAGAAATAAAAGCTGAGGGAAAAGTGCCCAGGTAGTGTCAGGGCTAAACACCAGAAATTCATCAATGAAGGCCACATAATGGATGGGACCCAGACGCATACGTGTAGTTGTGATATAAAAGAGTCACTTGAAATTGGGGACATAAATATATTCTATCTAGGGATACAGAGTCAGGAAGGGCTTCCAAGGAATAGTGGCCTTTAGGACTGAGACCTAAATTGAGATATGATATTGTAAAGGAGGCAGATGTTTGGGGACAAGGTGAGGTCATTCAAGTTGGAGAGAGCAGCAGTGTAAACAAAGGCTCAGGATCATGAAACAGCAGAGTTAGTTTGGAGAACTGCAATAGAGTGGTACTGCTGAATGGTCATAAGAAAAAGGTTGTGGAGGTGGTAAAATGAGGAACTAGTAATAAGCTTTGAATACCCTCCCAGTGCTCCATATTTCTACTTGTAGGCCAAGTAGTTTTTACTTAGTTGTTCAACGAAATTACATTTCCTCAGATCTCACTTGTAAAATGAGATTCAGAACAGTCCAAACAAAGTAAGGCTAGTATCAGTACTCCATATGCTAATTCACTCCTCAGGGGATTCTAACTCCTTGAGTCAAAATCACTGTAACAAGCCATAGGTGTTTGTTAAAAGCTGTCAGTGAGAAGAACTATAGAAGAAAATATTTTAGATAGGAATCCCTTGGGATCCTGTATAATTTATGGGCTGGAGAGATCCCATAGGAAACAGAAAGCCTTGAATAAGACAGTTGCAGGTTTTTTTTTTTTTTTTTGAAAGCAAGGTTTTGTGCGCACACGTGTGTGTGTGTGTGTGTGTGTGTGTGTGTGTGAAATATTTAGGCAGTAAAATTAACAGGTATTAGTCACTGGTTGATTGATTAGGCAGTGGTAGGTGGGGTAAGAAAGTGTGTTACATTAAGATCAGAATGACTCATGGTTTTCTGGGTTGAGTCATTGGGGATTGCCATCTGATGTGAGAAACTATATAGACTAGTAGTTGATCCTGTAGTGAGAAAGACTTATGATCTTGAAACTATCATTAACTGTCTATGGATCTTAAGCAGAACACTTAAGGTTTTTGGACCTCAGTTCTCCTATAAAATGACAATTATGCATTTGTTGTAAATATTAAGTGATATTAACGTATGTAGAGTGTAGTATAGTATCTGGGACCTATATAGCTGCCCAGTAAACATCAGCTGTTATTATCATGCTATATGTTATGATGTGTGGAGTGTGATGGTGCCAGGGATTTTTAGTTTTTGCCAATGACCTCTTAACCCACAATCAAAATTAGTCTATTATGTTGGGGAACAGGGCACTTTTCTCAAGTGTCAAAGATAATACTTGGCCTTGTTTTGCCTTGGGCCAGGGATCACTGAACATCTATTTAAGAGACCAGGATAAGCTCTGTTCTTGGTGACTATCTCAATAGGGCTGTTTTTCTAGCTTTTATAGGTTCTTTGGTCCAACATGAAATGTCTAACCTTAACTTTCTGGTTGTGAATTGAGCTTGGAATCTCATCACCATTTCACTGATACCCAAGTTGTATCTGCTCACATGGTGCTATCTTCCTTCATTTGGGTTTCTGAAGTCCTCAGATACTTGGCTAAACATTTTTCACATTTCTTAAACTTTATCATCTGTTTTCCTGCCTTGGACAAAGTCACAAAAAGACTATAAAGACAGGTTGTTTTTTTCCGCACTGTTCTTGTAAGTTTTGGATAAGGGTAAATGGTAGCTGCTCCTTTTCTGCCTTAACTAGTAATGTATGACAGATGAGACAGCATTATGATTGCAGAGCTCACTGGACTTGGAGTCAGATGCCCTAGACTAGTGGGTCTCAAACTCCTAGTGCCTCCTAATGCCACGACCCTTTAATACGGTTCCTCATGTTGTGGTGACCCCAACCAGAAAATTATTTTCATTGCTATTTCATAACTGTAATTTTGCTACTCTTATGAATCATAATGTAAATATCTGATATGCAGGATGTATTTTCATTGTTACAAAGGGGTTGTGACACACAAGTTGAGAACCACTGCCGTAGACGCTACTCTCATGGCTAAGGTGAGTGGGGTGGGATAGTGAAAATGAGGAGAAATTGCCATTTATTTTGAGTGTGCCAGGCCCTTTCCCTTGTATTATTTTATGCATTTGTCACAACATCCTTTTGGGCCTAGAATGTTATATTATACCTCTGATAGGCAAGGAAAGTGATCAGTAAGGAGGTTAGGTTTATCCTGTGCCCAGCATTAGCATGACTAGTGATCAGTAACAGAGAGATTCAAACTCAGGTCTCTCTGCCCCAAATCATTTGCTTTTTATTCTTGGGACACTACAAATACTTTACAATGCCTTTAACTCTGAGTCTAGTTTGCCTCAACTGAAAAAAATGGGGCTCTGTAACCCTTACTCTGAATGATAGTAAGTCTCCTTAAACCAGACCTAGGATAAGGGACAAGTATACTTGGATCTTTGGCCCCCAATGTATTAGAAGTGCTTCTCACAGTGCCTGGCACATGATAGAGCACTCAATAAATAGTTATCAATCTCTTTCCAGGAGGAGGATGGTTCCATAATGGATGAAATACATTCTGGTGGTTTCTATATTGTTTAATGGTTTTACCATCTTTTCAAAGGATTCTAGAGTATAGCTCAATAACCATTTGATGATGGTTGCTATATAGATATTTTACAGGTTGTCTATTCCAGATTATGTACCCTGGGAGAATTAAATATGCAAAATGTAACTAGAAATATTGTTCTACAACAGAACCATAGCATGGGAATCATAACATCTGCATTCTAAGTCTCAGACTTGTTTCTCAACAACTGTTTGTCTCGCTCAATTCCCTATCCCTTTCTGGGCTTGGAATTTTCCCCTGAACAATGAGGGAGTTGGGATAGTTTAGTATGGTTTAGTCCTAACAGGACATTAAAATCATTTGGGGAACTTTGAAGAAAATGGATGCCCAGTCCATATCAACTTCAATTAGAACATGGAAGGCCAAGAGTGTCATTGACATTTAAAGAAAACTCCCTCATGAGTTTAACACACAGCCAAGTGTAAGAAATATTGTCCTAGATGATCTGTAAGGGTGATCCAGCTATGACTATCAACAAGAGAGATTGCTACATTGTGTGGTGTATAAAGCATGGGCTTTGGAGTTAGCCAGGGAAATGTTCAAACCTCAGCTCTGCTTCTTTGTAATTTTTCAAGTAAGCTTTGTAATTTTTTTAACTGTTTGGGATTCATTTAGGGTATGAAGAATTAGGTTACACTGATTGCATTTGTTAGGTAAAGTCCTTCTTATAATTGTGTCCCACCACCAAGTGATATGCCATACATCATGACCTCTCAACCCCCTCCCTTCTCTCCTCTCTGTGATACCTTATTCCCCTACCACCCACCTTGTATTAGATCATCTACTGCCTTCATATTAGAATTGAGTACATTGGATTCTTGCTTATTCATTCTTGTAATGCTTTACTAAGAAGAATGTGTTCCACCTCCATCCAGGTTAATACCAAAAATGTAAAGTCACCATATTTTGTAGTGGCTAAATAGTATTTCATGGTGTACATACACCACAGCTTGTTAATCTGTTACTGGGTCGGTGGGCATTTAAGTTGTTTCCACATTTTGGAGATTGTAAATTGAGGTGCTATAAACACTCTAGTGCAAATGTCCTAGGATAAAATAATTTTTTTTTTCTTCTTGGTAGATACCTAGTAATGGGATTGTAGGATCAAATGGGAAATCTAATTTGAGTTTTTTGAGGATTCTCTATACTTCCTTCCAAAAATTTTGTATTACTTTGCAATCCCACCTACAGTGTACAAGTGTTTCCTACTCTCCACATCCAC
The DNA here is from genome assembly GCF_000181295.1 of Otolemur garnettii. NCBI lineage: Eukaryota > Metazoa > Chordata > Mammalia > Primates > Galagidae > Otolemur > Otolemur garnettii. The sequence goes on along the minus strand of NW_003852601.1, from coordinate 483,983 downwards.
ATCAACATCTGCAGCTTAGAGACTTAATGATGTGGACTATTCTCACAGGATTAGGTGATTTCTCAGGGTGGTTTTGATTTGCATTCCTCTGATGATTAGGGACAATGAGCATTTTTTTTAATTAAATCATAGTTGTGTACATTAATGCAATCTTAGAGTACAATGTGCTGGTTTTGTTTGCTAGCCATTCATCTGTCTTCATCAGAGAAGGTTCTGTTCATATCTCTTGCCCAGAGTTAGAAGGGATTGTTTACTCTTTTCCTGATGATTAATTTGAGTTCTCTGTAGATTCTAGTTATCAACCCTTTGTCAGATTGATACCCTGCAAATATTTTCCCATTCTGAACATTGGCTTTTTGCTTTACTTGTTGTGTCCTTAGCTGTGTAGAAACTTTTCAGAATAATTAAGTCCTATTTGTTAATTTTTGTTGTGGTGGCAGTGGCCGCTAAAGTCTTTGTCATAATTTTTTTCCCGAAACATTATCCAGAGTTTTCTTCACACTTCCTTCTAAGATTTATATCATTTCATGTCATAGATTTAAGTCTCTCATCCATCTTGAGTCAATTTTTGTAAAGAGTGAAAGGTGTGGGTCAAGTTTCAGTCTTTTACGTGTGGTTATCCAGGTCTCCCAGTGCCATTTTTTGAATAGGGATTTTTTTTCCCCCACTGTATGCTTTAGTTTTGTTTATCAAAGATCAGATAGCAAGTAGAGGCTTGTTTCATCTCTTGGTTTTCCATTCTGTTTCATATGTGTATATCTATATTTTGTGCTAATACCATGCTGTTTTGATTACTGTGGAAATGTAATATTGCCTGAAGTCTGATAGGGTGATGCCTCCAACTTTGTTTTTATTAGTAATAATGCCTTAGATACACAGGATTTCTTCTGGTTCCATGTAAAACATGGTACTATTTTTTCACATTCTTGAAAATATGATGTTGATATTTTAATGGGGATTGCATTGAATCTGTAAGTTGCTTTGTGTAGAATATACATTTTGACAAGGTTGATTCTTCCCAGCTGAGAGCATGGTATGTTCATCAATTTGTTAGTATCTTTTGCAATTTCTTTTCTTAGGGTTTCATAATTCTCTCTGAAAAGAGTTTTCACCTCTTTTATTAGATAGATTCCTAAGTATTTCATTTTCTATGAAGTTACTGGGAAGGGAATTGTGTCCTTGATTTGCTTCTAAACTTGGCTGTTATTGGCGAACATAAAGGCCACTGATTTGTGGACATTGATTTTATACCCTGCAATGTTACTGTATTTCCTGATGACTTCCAAGAGTTCTGTGGTTGAGCTTCTGGGGTTTTCTAAGCAGAAGATTATATCATGAGCAGAGGGGAGAGTCAGCCTCCTCTGCCCCCATTTGGATGTCCTTTATATCCTTCTCTTGCCTGAATGCATTGGCTAGAACTTCCAGTACTACACTGAGTAATAGTGGCGATATTAGACATCCTTCTCTGGTTCCAGTTGAACAGTGGAAAAACTTTCAGTTTTATTCCATTTAGTATGATGTTAACTGTGGCTTTGTCATAAACAGCTTCAATCAGCTTAAGAAATGTACCACTATGCCTATTTTCTTAAGTATTCTTTTTAGAACAGGATGCTGAATTTCGTCAAATGTTTTTTCTGCATCTACCGAAAAGATTATGTGCTCTTTTTTTTTGCTTCTTCTTCTTCTTCTTTTTTTCTTTAGGTCCTCTCATAGTTATGTCTGGTCCCAAAGAGGTGTGTCAAACCTCATGGCCCCCCACTTTCCTGCCTCTTTCTCCCTTCCTGCAGCCCCCTTCCTCCACCCCCAACCATATACTAGTTTATCAATTGTCCTCATATCAGAATTGAGTACATAGGATTCTTGCTTCTCCATTCTTGTGATGTTTTACTAAGAAAAATATGTTCCACTTTTATCCAGGTTAATACAAATCATGTAGAGTCTCCATCTTTTTGAATGGCTGAATAGTATTCCATGGTATACATATACCACAGCATGTTAATCCATTCCTGGGTTGATGGTCATTTAGGCCATTTCCATATTTTGGCAATTGTAAATTGAGCTGCAATAAAAAGTTAGTGCAAATGTCCTTATGGTAAAAGGATTTTTTTTTTTTTCTGGGTAAATGTCCAGTAATGGGATTGTAGGATCAAATGGGAGGTCTAGTTTGAGTTCTTTGAGGATTTTCCATACTTCCTTCCAAAAAGGTTGTCTTAGTTTGCAGTTCCACCAGCAATGTATAAGTGTTCTCTTCTCTTCACATCCATGCAAAAATCTGCAATTTGGGGATTTTGTGATGTGGGACATCTTCACTGGGATTAGGTATTATCTCAGGGTGGTTTTGATTTGCATTTCTCTGATAATTAGGGACAGTGGGCATTTTCTCATATGTTTGTTAGCCATTCATCTATCTTCTTTAGAGAAGGTTCTATTCATTTCTCTTGCCCAGTGATATAAGGAATTGTTGGCTCTTTTTATGTTGATTAATTTGAGTTCTCTGTAGATCCTAGTTATCAAGCTTTTTTCTCATTCATAATATGCAAATATCCTTTCCCATTGGATAGGTTGTCTATTTGCTTTGGATGTTGTCTCCTTAGCTGTACAGAAGCTATTCAGTTTAATTAAGTCCCATTTGTTTATTTTTGTTATGGTTGCAATTGCCACAGAAGTCTTCTTCATACAGTCTTTCCCCGGACTGATATCTTTAAGAATTTTTCCTATGCTTTCTTTGAGGACTTTTTTTCCATTTCATGCCTTAAGTTTGGGTCTTTTATCCATCTTGAATCAATTTTTGTAAGTGGAGAAAGGTGCGGATCCAATTTCAGTCTTTTGCATATGGATATCCAGTTCTCCCAGCACCATTTATTGAATAGGGATTCTTTTCCCCAATGTATGTTCTTGTTTGGTTTATCAAAGATTAGGTGGCTATAAGATGTTTGTTTCATCTCATGGTTTCTATTTAGTTCCAGATGTCTATGTCTCTATTTTTGTGTCATTACCATGCTGTTTTGATCAGTATGGACTTGTAGTACAGCCTAAAGTCTGGTAGACTGATGCCCCTAGCTTTGTTTTAATTGCTAAGAATTGCCTTAGCTATGCAGGGTTTCTTCTGGTTCCATACAAAATGAAGAATTATGTTTTCTACATCTTGGAAGTACGGTGTTGGTATTTTAATGGGGATTGGATTGAATCTGTAGATTGCTTTGGGAAGTATAGACACTTTAACAGTGTTGATTCTTCTCATCCATGAACATGGTATGTTCTTCCATTTGCTAATATCTTCTGCTAGTTCTTTTCTTAGGGTTTCACAATTTTCTTTATAGAGATCCTTCACCTCTTTTGTTAAATATACTCCTAGGTACTTCATTTTCTTTGAAGCTCCTGTGAAGGGGATTGTGTCCTTAAATAGCTTCTCATCCTGGCTGTTATCACTGTATACAAAGAGTACTAACTTGAAGACATTGATTTTATACCCTGAGACGTTACTGTATTTTTGATCACTTCCAGGAGTCTTGTGGTTGAGTCTTTGGGGTTCTCTAAGTTTAAAATCATATCCTCAGCAAAGAGGGAGAGTTTGACCTCTTCTGGTCCCATTTGGAAGCCCATCATTTCTTTCTCTTGCCTGATTGTATTGGCTAGAACTTCCAGCACTATGTTGAATAGTAGTAGCAATAGAGGATAACACTGTCTGGTTCCAATTCTAAGTGGAAAAGCTTTCAGTTTTATACCATCCTGTAAAATATTATCTGTGGGCTTTTCATAGATGGCTTTGATAAGTTTAAGAAATGTGCCACCTATGCCTATATTCTTCAGTCTTCTAATTAGAAAAGGATGCTGGATTTTATCAAATGC
>NW_003852601.1:452864-480114 GCF_000181295.1 Otolemur garnettii | reverse complement strand
ATGATCTTTGTTTTTGCTTCTCTTGATGTAGTGATTTATGTTCATGGATTTGCATAGGTTAAACCAGCCTCGCATCCCTTGTATGAAACTTACTTGATCATAGATGTATGACTTTTTTAATGAGAAGCTGTAGTCTATTGGCTAGGATTTTGTTGAGAATTTTTGTATCTATATTCCTTAGTGAAATTGGTGTGAAGTTCTCCTTTTTAGTTGGGTCTGTTGGTTTTGGTAGCAAGGTGATGTTTAATTCATAGAATGTGTTGGCAAAGATTCCTTCCTCCTCAATTTATTGGAATAATATCTGAAGTATAGGTATAAGCTTTTCTTTGAGGGTTTGATAGAATTCTGATGTGAAGCCATCTGGACGAAGGCATTTTGTTGCTCTTATTTGGATATATTTTATTGTTTCTTTGATCTCAGTGCTTGAAATGAGTCTATTCAGGATATCTGTTTCTTCTTGGTTAAGTCTAGGTAGATGGTGTGATTCCAAATATTGATCCATTTCCTTCACATTGTAAATTTCTGGGTACAGAGTTTCTTGTAGTATTGGGAGATAATTTTTATATCTCTGTGGCATTTGCTGTTATTTTCCCTTTTTCATTTCTTATTGAGATTACTAGAGCTTTTTCTGTTCTATTTCTAGTTAGTCAGGGCAAAGTTTTATCTATTTTACTTATTTTTCAAAAAACCAACTCTTTGTTTTATTAATTTTCTGACTAAATCTTGTGTTCTCTATTTTATTAATTTATGATTTAATTTGTGGTATTTCTTTTCTTCTGCTGGGTTTGGGATTAGATTGTTCTTCTTTTTCCAATTACATAAAATGTTTTTTGAGTTTGTTGATGTGCTCTCTTTCTGTTTTGTGGATGTAGACATCTAAAGCAATAAATTTTCCTCTCAGGACTCCTTTTGGTGTGTCCTACAAGTTGTGGTAGCTTGTATCTTCATTGTTGTTATGCTTAAGGAAGTTAATGGTTTTCTCTCTTATCTCTTCTTATATCCAACTTTCCTTCATCATAAGATTGTTTGATTTCCATGCCTTTGTATGAGGTTGAACGCTTTTGTTGGAGTTGAGTTCCAACTTTAATGCCTTGTGGTCTGAGAAGATACAAAGTAAAATTTCAATTCTTTTGATTCTGTTGAGGTTTGTTTTGTGTCCTAGGATATGGTCAATTTTGGCGAATGTTCCATGGGCTGATGAGCAGAATGTATATTCTTTATCTTTGGTATGGAGTGTTCTATATACGTCTATCAAGCATGGTTGTTCTAGGATCACATTTAAGCCCCTTGTAACTTTGCTTAGTTTTTATTTAGAAGATCTTTCCAGGTCTGAAAGAGGTGAGTTAAAGTCTCCTGCAATTACGGTGTTATGGGATATCATTGCTGAGACTAATTATTGTCTGTTTCAAGAATCCAGGAGCATTTAAGTTGGGTTCATAAATATTTAGAATTTGAAATGTAATCTTATTGTATTGTTCTCTTGACCAGTATGAAGTGTCCATCTTTGTCTTTTGACTTCAGTTGCTTTAAATCTACTAGTATCTGAAAATATGATTGCAACCCCTCTTTTATTCTGAATTCAATTTGTCTGAAAAAATGTCTTCCATCTCTTGACCCTGAGTTTTAATTTGTCCTTTGAGGCTAGGTGTGTTTCCCGCAGACAGAAAATAGATGGCTTATGCTTTTTAACCAATCAGCCAGCCTATGTCTCTTCAGTGGAGAATTCAAGCCATTAACATTTATTGAGATAATTGATAAGCATAGTTTTTGAGAGTCCATTGCTTAGTTTTATCTTTTGCATCATTGTGGAAGCTAAGTTTTGTCCTTTAAGTTCTGAGTGTTTAGTTTGATGGTGTTCCATTGTGATGATCAGTAAGTAGAAGAGGTCTAATTATATCCTGTAGAGCTAGTCTTGTGGCAAATTTCCTCAATGTTTGCATATCAGTAAATGATTTGATTTCTCTGTCCATTTTAAAGCTTAGCTTAGCAGGATACAGAATTATGGGCTGAAAATTATTTTCTTTAAGTAAATTAAAAGTAGATGACCATTGTCTTCTGGCTTGAAAAGTTTTATTTGAGAAGTCCACAGTCACCTTGACAGTATTCACCCTGTAGGTCAGTTGGCTCTTACTCCTAGCTGCTTGCAGAAGTTTGGCTTTCATCTCAACTTTGGACAAGCTCATGACAATGTGTTGGAGAAGCTGTATTTGACTTGAGACAACCTGGGGTCCAATATCCCTCTGAAAGGAGTGTGTCATAATCTTTGGTGATATTTAGGAAATTTTCCTTTATGATATCCTCTGATAGGTATTTCATTCTTCTGGGGCATTCTTCTTCCCCTTCTGGAATACCTACAACTCATATTTGAATGTTTCATGAAATACCATAATTCTGTCAGTGAATGTTCTACTTTCTCTCTCTTTCTGTCTCTTTAACTGCCTGAGTTAGCTCAAGAGCTTTATTCTCTAACTCTGAGATTCTTTCTTCTGCATGATCTAATATGTTATTGATACTTTCTACTGCATCTTTAAGTGCCCTGATTGGCTGCTTCAATTCCATAAGCTCTGCAATATCCTTTCTATATTCTTCATATCATTCATCTCTTATTTGCTTCTTTTTTGGATTTCCTTTTGATTATTTTTTCACTTTCTCAGAAACTACATTATATTTGCCATCCACATTTTAAATTCTCTTTCTGTCATTTCTAACATTTCTTTATAGGTGGAATCCTCTGCAGTAGCTTCTTCATGGTCCCTTAGTGTAGTTGCTTTGTTCTGCTTTTTCATGTCACCAGGATTTTCTGCTGTATCTTCCTCATAAGTGTTTTCTTTTTATTTATTTCCTTGTCCTACTTTTTCCTTTCACTTCCTCTTGCTTTTTAAGTTACTGTACCTCTGACCTAAGGTATTAAAGTGTCCTTTTAGTAAAGGACAAAAAGGATGAGAAGAGTGATGAGCAAAAAGGGATAAAAGTTTAAAAGATGGAAAAGAGAAAGGAAAGGGGATTAGTAAAAGATAAAATTGAAATAGAGAGGAACAGAAAGTGATAGACAGGAGTAATAGAGGTGTACCATAGGGTATTTTGACACACACCCATAAATCCCAACTTCTGCTAGGGCTGGGTTGAGTAGGTCCCTTGACATTTGTACATCTTTGCCATCCTGAGCAGGCACAGAACTCCCCCTCCACCAAATAGAGAAGAAAAACAAAAATACTATAAATCAAATCAAAACAAACAAAAACCCAAAAAACTTTAAGGAAAAGCTTCATTTACATGAGAAAAAAAGAAAAATCAAAAAATTTTTAAAAGAAACCTCTCTCTCTCTCTCTCTCTCTCTCTCTATATATATATATATATATATATATTTGCTGAATATTGCCTGAGCAACAGGTGATCTTCTTCTGGGGTATGAGATGCTAATAACAATGCTGATGGAGCCTTATAAGATGGAGATGAAAGCCTTTGTTGACTTCTTTGACCTCAAACCCTGCAAAGTTAGGAGCCTGAATCTCTCCTCAGCCCACTTAATACACATGCCTCAACCTTTCCAAACCATGTCTTTTGGCTAAGCAATGACTTTCCCAGAAAAGCGTGTGCCACTTGGATCTCTCCTGAAATGGCTGCCCAGTTGTCAGGTGTGCCAGGATTAGCATCACTCTAGGACCCTGAGGGCCGAGCCTGCAAGGCAGCTTTCCCACAATGGCTGTGCCAGGCCTGCAGCCAAACAATGAAAGCTCCGTTCTTCCCCAGTAGCTCAGTCCTAGCCTCTGGGTGCTGTTCAAAGTCACTTGCTCACTCTCCCAAGGTCTCTCAAGGTAACTCAACCAAGTGCCCAAGTCCAGAAAAAAAAAATCCCGCACTGAAGGCCTTCACTATCTGCCAACTCTCGCCACTGCTGTAGCTTCTGCCTCCACAGCTGCATCACCAGCCAGACTCTGACGGATCGCAAATACGTCCAACTTCTCCACTGCTTTCATCCTCCTCTTGGGGTCTTGAAGTTTCCTGCTGCCTTCCTGTGCCCCTGAAGGGATGTTTCTGGGTAGAGCCTACAAATAGCCAGAGGTGCCTGGATTCGTCTCTTCCCAATCTCACAGTGCCCGATTGCAAAGCAGCTATCTCTAATCTGCCATCTAGCTGTGTGATCTTAAAGAAATCACTTAATGCCTCTGTACCTCTGGTTCTTCATTAGTAAAATGGAAAAATACTATATCCTTGCAGTAATACTTATGTGGATCAAGCATGTTTGCTAATGCTTAGGATATAGTAATCCCTCAATAAACAGTCTCTCTAGTATCATAATTTCAAATGGAGAATGTGAGGAAAATATTTTTTCAGTATGATTTAACAGATAATGAAAATCAAGTTTTTTGTTTTTTGTCATTTCCTGTTTCCTTGGCAATGGGTTATAGAAACAGAGAATGAGGAAACAGCTCTCAGCCCTAAGAGTTGATGACACTGCAGAAACCAATCTGGTTAGTTCTTCCATGGCCAAGTGGTTATGATGGCTAGGAGGCCATTGGAAAAACTTTGGCTTGCAGAAGACAGCAGATGTGGCTTGGAAAATGTAAGGACATAACAGTAATAAAGTTTTGTCTGTTTAGCCCCATTTCTGGGAGAGATTTTAGAAGAAAAAGACAGATTTGTAATGTTGATGGGATAAGCTGATAAAAGCATTTTTGCTACCACCTCTCCAGCTGTCTTGGCATGTTTGTCAGTGATATAATCTACAGAAAATGGAAGATACAGTAGGCTTTTAACTGCCTAATACATAGTGACAAGTAACTGTTCTATTCATATTTATATGTTATACAAAGCACTTTCTACATGTCAGGTTTGAGATTTGAGTATGCATTAGAACCATAGACACTCCCATTTGACCTCTTAAATTGATTTCACAGTAAATATTTGACAAGCATTAAAACATTAGTCAGCAATAAGCTGAGTACATGGTGGGCATTCCTTCTAGTACCTCCAGTCAAAACAAGATTTCTCTTCCTATAGTAATCACCGTCTTAGGCTCTTTTATAGCATTTATCTTGCTATACCTTGCATTAACCATTTGTGTGCTTGTTTTAACCCCAAACAAGCCATGGAAGCTCATCAATGACAAGATTCAGTGTCTTTCTTGTCTTTATACTCATGATTTGGCAGAACTGTCCCTTTAAGATGTATGAAAGAATTAATGGATGGTTGAATGAATGAATGAATAAAGAATATGAATAATTTTGGCTCAGTGCCTGTAGCACAATGGTTACAGTGCCAGCCACATACACCAAGGGTGGTGGGTTCAAACCTGGCCTGAGCCAGCTAAACAACTGCCAACAACAATAAAAAAAAATATATCTGGGCACTGTGGTGGGTACCTGTAGTCCCAGCTACTTGGGAGGCTGAGGTAAAAGAATCACTTAAGCCCAAGAGTTTGAGGTTGATGTGAGCTGTGACACCCCGGCACTCTACCGAGGGTAGAGCAAAACTCCGTCTCAAAAATAAAAAAAAGAATATGAATAATTTCTTTTTTTTCTTCCTTCATCATGGGGATTAGTATGTGTGTGTGTGTGGAGGAATGAATTTTGTATCATGTTAAATATAACCTGACTTGGAAGGTAAAACTTCCATAATGGTAGAGTGTGGAACTTTATAAATCCATCCTTTCATGAAAGCAATGAAAACACTAGCAAAAACTAAAAAAATTAACTTTTCCAGAACTCTAAAGGAAAGAAAGGTTTACAGCAATGTGAAGAGTATTTGCTCAAGAAAAACTTCTGTAAGTCCTCTGATCACAACAGAAATAATTAGTAATTAATAATAGAAGGAGATTTGGGAAATTCACAAACGTGGAATTAAACATCATGCTTTCAAATAAACATTGGGTCAAAGAAAAAAACACAAGGGGAATGAGGAAATACTTTAAGATGAATGAAAATGAAAATGCATCATACTAAAATTTATGGGATACAGATAAGCTAAAACACTGCTTAAAGGGAAATTTGTAGCTGTCAATGCTTTTATTAAAAAAGACAAAGATTTCACGTTAATATTCTAACCTCTATCTTATGAAACTAGAAAAGGAAGAGGAAATTATAAAGAACCCAGGAAGAAAGATTAATATAAGATTAGAGAGGGCTGGGCACAGTGGCTCATACCTGTAACCCTAGAAATCTGTGGGAGGCTGAAGTAGGAGGATTGCTTGAGCTCTTTGAGAACCTATACAGGTTTAACTTGTTTTCATCAAAAAAAAAAAAAAAGAGAGAGAGAGAGAGAGAGAGATTTAACATTTAAAAAAAACTTAAAGCAACATCCCTGAAGTTTCTTCAAAAAAGGAAACTCAGCCTGACCAAAAGCTAGACACCTTCTCTACTAAAAATAGAAAAATTAGCCAGGTGTCATAGAAGGCATCTTCATTCCTAGCTACTCAGGACGCTGAGGCAGGAGGACCACTTGAGCTCAGGAGTTTAAGTAAGCTATGTTGATGCCACTGCAGTCTACCTAGGGAAACAGAGTGGCTCACAAAAAATAAAAAAGGAAAAAATAAAAGGTAAAAAAAAATTAGATAGGAAATAAATTAAATATTGAGTGGACAAACATTAGTATCCATAAAATAAAAAGATTGGTTCTTTGAAAAGAGAATCAAAATTGACAAACTTTTTGTCAGATTGACTAAGAATAAAAGAAAGAAGACTCAAATTACCAAAATGAACAAGGAATGTGGGGACGTCACTGCCTATCTTAGTGTTTAAAATACTATGAAAAATTGTATGCCAAACAATTAAATAAACCTATATTAAATGGAAAAATACCTAGAAAGACACAAACTTCTAAACTAACTCATGAAGAAAGAGAAAATCTGGATAGTCCTATAACTTTAGTAAAGATAGTGGATTAGTAATTATTTAATAAACTATTCACAAAGAAAAACATGCCAGGTCCAGATAGATGTCTTCACTGGTGAATTCTGTCACACATTTAAAGAAGATTTCATATCAATCCTTCACAAATTCTTCCAGGAAACAAAAGAGGCAGGAACACTTGCCAGTTAATTCTGTGAGTGCAATGTTACTCTGTTAACAAAATCAAAGACACAGTAAGAAAATGACAGACCAATATCAGCTTTGAATATAAATAAATTTAAAATCCTCAAGAAAATACTAGCAAACTCAGTCCAGCAAAAATTTAAAAAAAGGATTATAAACAGTGACCAAGTGGGATTTATCTCAGGAATGTAAGGCTTGTTTAACACCTGGACATCAGATAAGATAATATACTATATTAAGATAATAACGAACAGCAGTATAATGATCATCTCAATAGATACAGAAAAAAAAAAAGATTTTGGCAAACAACCCAACACCTTTCTGTGTCTAAAACACAAAAATATCTAGAAATAAGAGGGAACTTTCTTAATCTAATAATGGACATCTATGAAAAAGTTGTAGTTAATATCATAATTAATAGTGCAAGATTGAGGTCATTCCCTGTAAAATCAGGAACAAGATAAGGAGAACTGCTTTCACTATTTCCATTCAGTATTATACTAGATGTTCAAAACAAGGCAATTGGGCAAGAAAAAGAATTCAAAGGCATCATATTGGAAAAGAGGAAGTAGAATTATTATATTGACAGATGATCTTATTTGTAGAAAATCCTAAGAAATCCTTACTAAACTACTGGAACTAATAAATGGGTTCAGGGAAGGATGTTGCAGAATACAAGATGGATATGCAAAAATTCATTGTATTTCTATACACTGGAAACAAAAAATCTGAAAATGAAATTAAGAAATCAGTTCATTCACAGTATCATCAAAGTACTGGAATACTTACAAAGAAATTGAATAAAATAAGTGCAAGGCTAAAGACTACAAAATATTATGGAAAGGAATTTATGTTCTAAATAAATAGAAAATTATCCCATGTTTATATGCCAGAAGACTTAACACTGATAATACAGCAGTAATCCCCAAAGTTTGACTTTAAAAGTCCCAGCTGACTGGGGCTGCCCACTTGGGCCTTCCCTCCATTGTGAGAGGTGTTGTTCTTCCTCTTTCTTTTATCCATCTTTTTTATCATTCAATAAATGCTGTCCTTTTGCTTAAAAAAAGTCCCAGTTGACTTTGTAGCAGAAAATAAAAAGTTGACCTTAAAATTGATATTGAAATACAATGAACCTAGAATAGTCAAAATAATCTTGAGAAAGAAGGACAAAGTTGGAGGACTTACACTTCCTGATTACAAACCTTATTAGAGTGTGTGGTATAGGCATAAACGTGCTAAGTGCAATAAGCAAGTTACAGATGTGTAGAATATGATTGAGAATCCAAAAATAGATCTTTACATTTATGTTCAGTTGATTTTCAAACAATGCAATGGAAGAAAAATGTTATTTTCAACAATGAAACAACTGAATATCCATGTGCAAATAAGTGGAGTTGGGCCACTTTAGCCTTACACAAAAATGATTTGAACATGTATCTTAGACCCAAATTCTAAAGCAAAGATGATAAATTTTAGAAGCAAATATAGGAGTAAATCTCAATGACTTTTCATTGGCAATGATTTCTTGACTGTAACACCAAATGGATAAGGAACCAAAGAAAAAATTGATAAATTGGACTTCATCAAATTTGAAGTATTTGTGCTATAAATGACACCATCAAGAAAATGTAGATCCACTGGGTGTTGTTACTCATGCCCATAATTCCAACACTTTGTGAGATCTAGGTGGGAGGATTGCTTGAGGCCAGGAGTTTGAGACCATCTGAGAAAACAGCAAGATCTTGTATCTACAAAAAAAATAAGTAAATAAATTAGCTGGGCATGGTGGCATGCAGCTGTAGTCCTAATTATTCAAGAGGTTGAGGCAGGATGATCACCTGAGCTCAGGAATTCAAGGTTACAATGAGCTATGTTTGTACTTCAGCCTGAGCAATAGAGAAAGCCCCTATCTCTAACAATGATAATTTTTTAAGTGAAAAATCTAATCCACAGAATGACAGAAAATATTTGCAAATCACATATCTGATAAGGGTATTGAATCCAGAATATATAAAGAACTCTTAAAACTCAACAATAAAAAAAAATTAAAATGGACCAAAGATTTGACCAGACATTTCTCCATAGAAAATGTACCAATGGGCTCGGCGCCTATAGCTCAACCGGCTAAGGCGTCAGCCACGTACACCTAAGGTGGCGGGTTCGAATCCCCAGCCCGGACCCGCCAAACAACAATGACGGCTGCAACCAAAAAATAGCCGGGCGTTGTGGCGGGCGCCTGTGGTCCCAGCTACTTGGGAGGCGGAGGCAAGAGACTCGCTTGAGCCCAGGAGTTGGAGGTTGCTGTGAGCTGTAATGCCACAGCACTCTACCCAGGGGGACGGCTTGAGGCTCTGTCTCAAAAAAAAAAAAAAAAAAGAAAATGTACCAATGAAAAGATGACCAACACCATTAGTCATCAAGGAAATGCGTTTTAAGATCAAACTGAGATAGCACTTCAGACTCTTTAGGATGCTATAGTAAAAATGAAAAAGTAGCAAGTATTGGCTTAGATATAAAGAAATTGCAACCCTATGCATAGCTGTTAAAATCCAAAATGGTGCAACCACTTTGGAAAACAACATGGAATTTTCTTAAAATGTTACAATTTGATCTAGCAGTTCCATTTCAAGATTCAAGAGAAGTAAAAATAATGTCCACACAAAAACCTGTACACAAATATACATTGCACCAATATTTATAGTAGCCAAAGAGTACAAGAAACCAAACTGTCCACTACCTGATGAATGGAAAATAAAATATGTATACCTGTGCAGCGACAATAATAGATAATGAAGTAGTGATACATGGTACAACGTGGAAGAACTTCAAAAGCATGTTAAGAGAAATAAGCAAGTCAGAAAAGACCATAAATTGTATATTTTTATTCATGTTAAATGTTCATAAAAGAGAAGTTTTCAGAGACAGAAAGGAAAGTAGTGTTGCTAGGGTCTTGGAGGAGGGGGTAGTGGAGAGTGGCTGATAATGGGTACAGAGTTGTTTGGGGGGTGATGAAATTGCCCTAAAATTAGTCTGTTGGTAACTGATGTGAATATAATAAAATGGATCAATTTTATAGTATGTGAATTATATCTCAATAAAACCATTTGAAACAACCTAATTAAATTAAAACCAAGGAGGGGAGGGGAGAGGAGGGGGGAGGATTGGTGGAGGGAGGGTGATTGCTGGGATCACGCCTATGATTTATCCTATAAGGGTACGTGTGAATCTTTCTAAATGTGGAATATAAACGTCTTAACACAACTATGAGAATGACATGAAGGCTATGTTGGCCAATTGGATGAAAGTATTTCAAATTGTATATGGAAACAACACACTGTACCCCATGAAAGTATCAATGTACACAACTATGATTTAATAAAAAAAAATGACATTAAACATAAAATTAATTAATTAATTAATTAAACCCAGGCTATCACATAAATATTACATGGCCTTGGCAGTTTAGAATAGCAGAAGAATATGGATTGAGGGGGGATAGTACCAGATGTGAATTCTGGTTTTGCTAAGTATTAGCTGTATGAACTTGGACAAGTCATTTGTTTTCTCAGTTTGCATAGCTCCAAAATTTAGGTGAGGATACCTACCTCAGAGGTAGTTTTCAGAACCTAGCTCTTCTCTATCTCTCCTCTCTACGGTTATCTCATGAGATTATTATAGTAATGGTCATTTACACTAAGTACCGTACCAGCAATTTTTATCTCCACAATCTTTTTTAATCCTTATGGCAGTCTTGTGATATCTACATTTCTGTACTCATTTTGCAAGTAAAGAAATTGAAGGCAAATAACTTGTTAAAAGTCATTGTGTTATCAAGTGGCAGAGGTGGGCATGAAAACCAGATCATCCACCTATCATATTTTTCCACTTCAACCGAAGGAATCATGAAAGATAATTGGAGAGCTATGAACTGAACTCAGGTAATGTTTTTAAAAGAAAACATTGCTGTCCTACTGAATGAACCATCATCAAATTTCAAATCTCAGACTACCAGCAGGAAAAGAAGCTACCTGCCATAGGCCATTTACTTCAGCAACTTCACCAAAATAGGCACAAAGGATCTATGTGGAGAGAATAATTTTGAACTCTGATTTTATATTAAAAAGTTATGTAAGGATGTCATTATATTTCACATGTGATTAAAAATATTTAAATTAACTAAATATCAGAAAAGGGATTTTGCTCTACAAAGATGTTTGGTGATTTCCTAAACCCCTTCTAGTTTGAAAAGGAGGTATGCATGAAAAAGATGTATGAGAACGATATGCTTTTACACATCTACATAGTGATTCATTTTCTCTCTCTCTCATTCATTTACCTTTCTCTAAAAGTTCTATATAGCCAAGAAGGATGCTTTTTTTTTCACTTTTAGGATATTAGACATTTTCTATTTTTATGGTAAGAATAAATTTAAGGCAACCAAAACTTACAATGCATCTACCAAGTGGCAGGCAAACAGGGAAGGGCTGTCATGTGTTATTTAATGTAATTCTCACAAATACCCTGTAGAGTAGAAAGTATCCCCAACTCTCCAGGCAAATGGAGCTCAAAGAGACTTAATGACT
Organism: Otolemur garnettii; assembly: GCF_000181295.1. Taxonomy (NCBI): domain Eukaryota; kingdom Metazoa; phylum Chordata; class Mammalia; order Primates; family Galagidae; genus Otolemur; species Otolemur garnettii. The sequence goes on along the minus strand of NW_003852601.1, from coordinate 468,500 downwards.
TTGCCCAAAGTTCACTTGTAGAGGCAGGATTCCAATCCAAGTCTGGCTCACTCTAAATCCCTGTTGAGTTGACATTCCCCACCCAATCAAGAAAGGCTGGTCGGTGACTTTTGCATTTTAACCTCATTCCACAGTCACTGGAGGAAATTCTTAAATGAGTCAGACTCTTCAAAATATTCTCAAGTTCTCCTTCCTAGAGAATGTTGGGCTGGAGGAGGGTGGAGCAGGGAGAGGAGGGCAGAGAAAAAGGGAAGGAGCTGGGGAGAGAGAGAGAGAGAGAGAGAGATTCAAAATCTCAACTGGGTGCTGAGGGTTCCTAAGCCCAACTTCCCCATAGCTGAACTGGCATTTGCAGGCCAGCAGCTTCTAGTAATCCATTTTTATTTAATTAATTGTGAAACTGTTGAAGAGTAGCAAGGGTTGTTCTGGTTCAGAAACTCTCCATTGTATGTGGCAGTGCTTTCACTTCAGAATTATAAAATTGAATGCCTTGCCTCAGGATAATAAGTGAACATGTAACCCAGGGGAGGTAGAAAGAAACGATGTCACCTAATTCTGCACTTGTTCTCAAAGCAAAACTCTACTATGTTTGCAATTAGGATGTTATCTAGGGCAGCAGTCCCCGTTTTATTTGTTTTTCCTCTTTTTTTTTTTTAATTGTTGGGGATTCATTGAGGGTAAAAAGAAGCAGGATATATTGATTAAATTTACTTTGATTAAGTAAAGTCCCTCTTATAATTGTGCCTAAAAGGTGTGTTACACACCTTGACCCCTCACCCACCCTCCCTTCCTCTTTTTGCTCTCCCCTTCCCCCACTGCTCACTGTGTGCTAGTTTATCAATTGTCCTCATATCAGAATTGAGTACATAGGATTCTTGCTTCTCCATTCTTGTGATGTTTTACTAAGAAAAATATGTTCCACTTTTATCCAGGTTAATACAAATCATGTAGAGTCTCCATCTTTTTGAATGGCTGAATAGTATTCCATGGTATACATATACCACAGCATGTTAATCCATTCCTGGGTTGATGGTCATTTAGGCCATTTCCATATTTTGGCAATTGTAAATTGAGCTGCAATAAAAAGTTAGTGCAAATGTCCTTATGGTAAAAGGATTTTTTTTTTTTTCTGGGTAAATGTCCAGTAATGGGATTGTAGGATCAAATGGGAGGTCTAGTTTGAGTTCTTTGAGGATTTTCCATACTTCCTTCCAAAAAGGTTGTCTTAGTTTGCAGTTCCACCAGCAATGTATAAGTGTTCTCTTCTCTTCACATCCATGCAAAAATCTGCAATTTGGGGATTTTGTGATGTGGGACATCTTCACTGGGATTAGGTATTATCTCAGGGTGGTTTTGATTTGCATTTCTCTGATAATTAGGGACAGTGGGCATTTTCTCATATGTTTGTTAGCCATTCATCTATCTTCTTTAGAGAAGGTTCTATTCATTTCTCTTGCCCAGTGATATAAGGAATTGTTGGCTCTTTTTATGTTGATTAATTTGAGTTCTCTGTAGATCCTAGTTATCAAGCTTTTTTCTCATTCATAATATGCAAATATCCTTTCCCATTGGATAGGTTGTCTATTTGCTTTGGATGTTGTCTCCTTAGCTGTACAGAAGCTATTCAGTTTAATTAAGTCCCATTTGTTTATTTTTGTTATGGTTGCAATTGCCACAGAAGTCTTCTTCATACAGTCTTTCCCCGGACTGATATCTTTAAGAATTTTTCCTATGCTTTCTTTGAGGACTTTTTTTCCATTTCATGCCTTAAGTTTGGGTCTTTTATCCATCTTGAATCAATTTTTGTAAGTGGAGAAAGGTGCGGATCCAATTTCAGTCTTTTGCATATGGATATCCAGTTCTCCCAGCACCATTTATTGAATAGGGATTCTTTTCCCCAATGTATGTTCTTGTTTGGTTTATCAAAGATTAGGTGGCTATAAGATGTTTGTTTCATCTCATGGTTTCTATTTAGTTCCAGATGTCTATGTCTCTATTTTTGTGTCATTACCATGCTGTTTTGATCAGTATGGACTTGTAGTACAGCCTAAAGTCTGGTAGACTGATGCCCCTAGCTTTGTTTTAATTGCTAAGAATTGCCTTAGCTATGCAGGGTTTCTTCTGGTTCCATACAAAATGAAGAATTATGTTTTCTACATCTTGGAAGTACGGTGTTGGTATTTTAATGGGGATTGGATTGAATCTGTAGATTGCTTTGGGAAGTATAGACACTTTAACAGTGTTGATTCTTCTCATCCATGAACATGGTATGTTCTTCCATTTGCTAATATCTTCTGCTAGTTCTTTTCTTAGGGTTTCACAATTTTCTTTATAGAGATCCTTCACCTCTTTTGTTAAATATACTCCTAGGTACTTCATTTTCTTTGAAGCTCCTGTGAAGGGGATTGTGTCCTTAAATAGCTTCTCATCCTGGCTGTTATCACTGTATACAAAGAGTACTAACTTGAAGACATTGATTTTATACCCTGAGACGTTACTGTATTTTTGATCACTTCCAGGAGTCTTGTGGTTGAGTCTTTGGGGTTCTCTAAGTTTAAAATCATATCCTCAGCAAAGAGGGAGAGTTTGACCTCTTCTGGTCCCATTTGGAAGCCCATCATTTCTTTCTCTTGCCTGATTGTATTGGCTAGAACTTCCAGCACTATGTTGAATAGTAGTAGCAATAGAGGATAACACTGTCTGGTTCCAATTCTAAGTGGAAAAGCTTTCAGTTTTATACCATCCTGTAAAATATTATCTGTGGGCTTTTCATAGATGGCTTTGATAAGTTTAAGAAATGTGCCACCTATGCCTATATTCTTCAGTCTTCTAATTAGAAAAGGATGCTGGATTTTATCAAATGCCTTTTCTGCATCTATTGATAGGATCACATGATCTTTGTTTTTGCTTCTCTTGATGTAGTGATTTATGTTCATGGATTTGCATAGGTTAAACCAGCCTCGCATCCCTTGTATGAAACTTACTTGATCATAGATGTATGACTTTTTTAATGAGAAGCTGTAGTCTATTGGCTAGGATTTTGTTGAGAATTTTTGTATCTATATTCCTTAGTGAAATTGGTGTGAAGTTCTCCTTTTTAGTTGGGTCTGTTGGTTTTGGTAGCAAGGTGATGTTTAATTCATAGAATGTGTTGGCAAAGATTCCTTCCTCCTCAATTTATTGGAATAATATCTGAAGTATAGGTATAAGCTTTTCTTTGAGGGTTTGATAGAATTCTGATGTGAAGCCATCCAGACCAGGACACTTTTTTTTTTTTTGGAGATTTATTTTTTTTTTCTTTCATCTCAGTGCTTGAAATTGGTTTGTTCAAGGGTTCTATTTCTTCCTGGCATTGTGATGGGGGCTTGTAGTCCCATCTGCTCGGGAGGCTGAGGTAAGATGATCACTTGAGCCCCTGAGTTTGAGGTTGCTTTGAGCTATGATGCCATAGCACTCTAGTTGGACAAGAATGTGAGATTCTCTCTCAAAAAAAATTAATACATATATATATGTATAAATGTTTGACTAATTAGATTATTTTAAACAAAAATAATAGTATTTTAAATTTTCCTATGTATTAAAATTTCTATTTATTTAAAATATTTTAGTATTAAAAACACTTAACATGAGGTTTACCCTCAACAAACTTTTAAGTGCACGATACCATATTGTTAACTACTGGCACACTGTTGAACCGGAGATCTCTTGAACCATTTAGTTTGTTTAACTGATACTTTATACCCATTTGAACAGCAGATCCCCTTTTCTACTTTGTAAAAACCCTTTACAAAATGACCTGTCTTATTTACTTTCTGTGTGTTTCCATTTTGTTTATATGATATTTATTTTATAACCATATAATAATTATTATCATTTATCATAATCATCTCATGTACCCATACATATCTTTATGTCTGTCAAAAAATAATCCTGTCTTTGAGGTGCTTCTTAATCTGTAGCACTCTGCTTCTGCTTATTATATCATTTACTATGTTATTTTACAGTTCTTTATCTTCTATCATCCTTCTCTACTAGATGGTAATTGCATAAGGGCAAGGACAGTATCTCAGTCATCACAATATGCCCAGAACCTATTCTTTTTGTTTGTCCACAGGGCTAGGTGCTAAGAGCTGGGTTGAACCATTTTACCTTATCTCAACCTTAATTTTCATTATATTGTTTATCAATGGTTAAGAACTCACATTTTGAAGTCAGACTTACCTGGGATGGAATCTTGCCTTTACTAGATGTGTGATCTTGGAGAAGTTTAATTGTTCTGAGCATCAGTTTTCTCTTCTGTCATATAGGGATGATACAGAACTACTTGGCAGGGTTGTTAAGAAAATTAAGTGAGGCAATGTTTATGAAATGGGGTGGTACATAGAGTGCCTAATACATGTCCTTCTAATTTTACTTGAACTGTTTGTAATATTTATAGAAGTCAAAAAAGTGGGGAGAGGAAGAAGATACCTGTGTAAAAATTGCATTAATGTACACAGCTATGATTTAATTAAAAAAAAAAAGTGTTAACAAAAAAAAATCTGCTTTTTCTCTTTGTTTCAGTACTGGGGATGAGGGCTCTGTTTTTACCTAAGGAAATGATTTTAACTAAAGGAATGACATTCTTGACATTTAGCTGAAATGTATATTGGAAGTCAGCTCCTTTCCTTTGGAACTTAGAGCCCTGCTAATCTTGGTTTCGTGGGCAGACTTCTGCCAGCTTTCCAGTTAGGGCAGAAGAAGGAATACTTATGGGCAAAGAAGATAGGCCACCATAGTCAGCCACTGGGTTTGCATTTCAGTAGAACTTCTTGAGTGCTTTCTGTTGTTCTTGGGACTTGAATAAAGGCTGGCATTTGTGTCTTGGACATAAAGTGTAGTGTAGTATAGTGTTTCCTTACCCTACCACAGCCGCTCACTTGGCATGTAGGGGAGGATATCCTTTCATGCTTTTTTGGATTCTCATGACTATGCTGAGCATGATAACCAAAGGGCCATTGGTAGAAAGTAAACATGAGTAGCAAGAACACAACGGGTAATAGTCCTGGGCTTGGTGTCCAATTATCCTGGGCTTCTCCTCTCTGAGTCTTACATTTTAGATCTATACAATGGATGTTATAATGAGAAGGCAAGCTTGTCTCACAGAATTGTTGCAAGGTGTTAAAGTTATTTAACACAGCAAACAGGTTCCCATTAGGGCTTATTTTCCTTTTCTCTTTAGTAAGCAAGAATAAAATATAGCAGGTACATTCCTGTAGATGAGGATATGGGTGATTGTCTTCTACCTGATGCAGAGTAACACAAGAGATCACTTAAGTTTCATTTAACTCTTAGGCATGAAACATAAGAAAGACAAAAATTGACTTTTGGGTCTTAAGAACCCTGTTATATTTGTTCAAACATGAATAAATTACTTAACTGATTAATGGAGAAATTCATAATTAAACCTTCCAGGAAGGTTTTAGGATTGTTTTTCTGGCCTATCCCGTTCACATCCATCTCAAAGAACTCAGGCACATATCTTTTTGAAGATAGTTTGACTTCTGAAACTCCATCCTTACCATCAATGTTTTAATGGCCAAGTGTTTTGAAGACAGACTAAATGATGTTCAACATCACTGTGCATCATTTCTCAACAAAAGCCTCAAACATAGGAATTCTGCTACTTTATGTTGCAGAATGGTGGCAACATAAAGTGGGATGTCCATATGATCTACAGAGACTTCTAAGGAAAAGGAGGGAATGTTGGGGGGAAAGACCAGTGAAAACTGGCATAATAATACAAATCATGATCTTTCACTTGTGTATTCATTCGAAGAGCCTATATTTTTGCCACCCACTTACAAGTGTTGCATTGCTTGTTTGTGTCTTTTCAGTTTGGAGACTACTAGGGACCATGTTTTACCCATCGACTATTATTTTCCACCCCAAAAGACCTGCCTGATCTGTGGGGATGAAGCTTCTGGCTGTCACTATGGAGCTCTCACTTGTGGAAGCTGCAAGGTCTTCTTTAAAAGAGCTGCTGAAGGTAAAGGGCCGTGCTCATTCACTTTTATTTACTTTTCTCCTTTATTTACCAGAGAAAAACATCAACCTTCCAGGGCCTATAATTTAATCATCTCAAGATGAAATCACTGGCAGGGCCCTATTAAAGAAGCTATGAGCCTAAAGAAAATAATTTTCATACTTGCTGGTCCCCTGGCTTCAGCAGCCTTGGTTGTATAGTCCATGTGAGCAGTGAAGGTGGTCCCAGCTGGTACTTGGAGCTTGGTGCGTCCTAGAAATGAAATAAAATCAGTGATTCAAAAATATGCAAATTCTTTCCTGCTTGTTTTCCACTCTGATATCTAGTGAGGGGAAAAATCGCTCCTTATTAGAGAGGTTAGAAGTGAAGAAACCCCGACTGAGTTCCCAGCTTGTTCTGTGTGATGATTATAAGACTGTTCCTTAGTAAAGGCTTTCTGGCCTCAGCACCAGAAAGGAAGTGTTCTCATTGTTCAGCAGACCATCAGTCTCTGCACCTGCTCCCTTCTGCTGCTGCCTCCTGAGGACCTGTCTTTGTATTAATAGTTCTCAGGTAAGTAAGAACCCACTTTTATTGTACTTTACAGAAACCTGATGGCTTTCCCACTGGTCAAGAACCTAAAGCTAAGTTGCATCTTATATTTGGCTAAGCGGACTCAAACCCTGGCTACTTAGTTTTATTTTGCTTAGAATATTTCATGTCTGCACAGCCCCCGAATATGCTCAGCCTATATTCTACAATGGGAACTCCCATTTCCAGATGTCTTATACATAATTAGTCTCTTCTTCCTTCTAACCACCCTGGGTTTAAACCTTCTATTTATCCTCTTCACTTCTGCACCCCGCCCTTCATACTGAGGGCTTCCTTATCAAAGGGGACATTGGCAAGCAGCCCATAAACATAGATACTCTATTCTGAGACCAGACCTAGTTGTTAAACACCAACATCCACCCCTGCTCCAATTTTCCACAAAATAAGTACTTCCTACTAAGCCCTAATTCCATCCCTCTCACTGTTCTAGACGTGTTAACTTCCAAGACAGAAACAAAATACAGGATCTTTTTTTGCATAAGGGCTACAAGCCTTGAGGACAGTCTTGAAAGATAGGTATGCACATAGGCCACACCATTCAGAGGAATGTGTTGGCACTTACCAGAGGATGGCAGAAACACTAGAGAGTTTGTGCCATCTAGAGAAAAGGTAGAAAGTGGGAGCCCTTTAACTGGACTCCTCACTGAAAGCCAATCATACTAATGAGTGTAGTCTCATTTTATCTGCGTGCCAGGAATATCTATAAAACAAAAAGCTGTCATGTTGTTTTCTTCCAGTCCTTCAAGCAACATGGAGGCAGCTAGCATTTGGTATCACTGAAAATATACTCCATGTTTCACTCATACTCTCAGGTGACCCAATGCTTTTGTTAATGCTAGGCTAGTAGAAAGTCCAGGGCCTCTGTGCCTGCCTCTAGGCAGGTTGGAAAGAGCCTGAGAGAAGTGCCTTTCTCTGTTCAGAGTACTCAATAAAGGATGGCTGTCAGAAAATAATGTAAGGAAAAACTCCAGGGACTTGAGATCACCTCATCTTCCCCAGTATTACCCTGCCACTTCCACATACCCTATCATCAGCAAGGCCTGTGTATAGATCATGGAATGAATGTAAGCACTAATTTATAACTAGCATATCAACAATCCCAGGCCCCACAGGCCATATCAGATGGGAAAAGAATTCAAGTTAGGAAATGAACAGTAAATTCAATAGTCCGATAGATTAGATTATACTTGATGCTGCTTCCGGGTTTTACAAATCTGGGTCACCAAATTGATGTTAGCAGGCAAAATGAAAATAGGCAAAATGATCGACCACACTGTGAAAAGGAAACTTTTGCTGTTATATCATATATCTCACAGGGGATCTTTCTACAGAAGTTAGGGCTGAAGGATGGATGCAGACAGGCAGAAGAGCAACTGGCAAAGCTACCTGGGAGGAACTTTGCAATGACCTGGGTCCTGGAACATCTGAAAACAGGAAAGAGAAGAGATGGCAGAAGGAGGGAACAACCGAACTTACAGAGCACACAGACCTACAGCAAAGTCTTGAAATGCTCCAGATCCTACAGTCACATAACTTAGGGAAACTCAGTAATATTTCCTTTGAGACAATAAACCTTTGTGTGCTCATGGGGCCAAATGCTCTTGACCACTTGAAATATTAAAAAAGCTATAAAAAAAAGAACGTGATGAGCTCTTTGGTTACTTTGGAATGTGGACCCCAGCAAAATTTTCCCTTTCACAGTGTGGCTGGTCATTTCACTTGTTTGGAATGTGGATCCCAGGTTCCAGCCTTGAGCCCTTTAGGACAGAAGACAATGGTTTACAAAACACACATAAACACACAGCAAAAATATATATATATCATTGATGTTTTCTTTCTTCTCCTATCTGTAACGATGGGTGGCTTGATTTTACTGCCTTCATTATCCTTATTTGAAGGCAGGGGCTGTCTTATTGCCCAAAAAGAACATTTATTGATTTTTTTTCCATTTTTACAATGCGTCTTTATCACCCAAATGGCCTTTCTGAAGGTGGTTCTGAATCTGCCTTGTTTTATTTTGGATTTATATTTGTCTTGAGCAGAATAGGAACACAAATCTTTCTCTTCCTCATTTGTTTGTTGTCAGTTAACTCAGACTGAGTATTCAGAGTGTTGATTATCACTTTGTTCATAGTTTTAGAAATCTCCAATCTGGGCATAGGTACAAGATTTAAAAGCCTAACAAGTGAGACAGAAATCCATTTTCTAGCTTTTGTGGTTCATAAAGCATGAGGATTTAATGCTCTCATTGGTGCAGGGCTCAGTGCAGAGTCAACTGTAATTTTCCCAGGTTTTCTTGTTGAGGAGGAAGGAGAGGAGAGAGCTTGACATTTTCTCATTGTCAGTAATGCTAGGGTATTAATGCTAGGGTGATGGTGAGACTGGACAGGGAAGGGTCTGCATATTTTTCAGTGAAAAATAACAGTATTAGGCCATGAGAGTAGAATCACTAAAGTCTGATTGAAGGAGGGGGGAGAGAGAGAGAGAAAGAATAGATAGAGAATATGAATGAATTTATGCTTGAGGGGATGATCTATGGTTTAGAAACAGGCAAGAGGAGAAATAGCTGGTTTGAGGGGTGGGTAGAATGAGTGGAGAGGTGAAGGGGAGGGCAATTGGATGCTACCTAAGAGGCTAGGAAGTCAAAGGAAGGTGATGCCCATACATAGGGGTAAGGGCTCAGACAAGTTTAGTTGTGCAGCCTTAAATTAGAAAGTTTTCCCTTTGGACCTCAGTTTTACCTGTTTGTAAAATAAGGGAGTTGAATTAGAGGTTTTTAAAATGTACTTCCAGCTTAGACTTTCTGTGACAGTTCTACAAATAACAAATATCACTATTATTTCAGCAAACAAATATCCCTTTGTATCTGTATGCACTTTGGCTTTTGTCTTTCTAGAAGATGACTAATCCCAGATCCTAATCAATTAAAAAATCAGTGTTCAGATGGAGAGAGGGTTGTCTGAGAGAGTACACTATAGATGGTCTGGGTTAAAACCCAGGACCCTGAGAGTCTCCCTTGTAACCATGGCTGGGTAACTTCCTTTCTTTTCCATTTTCTCATCTGGAAAATCAGATTATGTATTCCTATTTCTACCTCATCATGTTTCAAAGAGGGTTAATTAATTCATCATGTGCATTATGTGCTCAATAATTTACAATTTTTCAGACATTTTCTAGTAAAACATTGGAGATTGTATGTCCATTTGTTTTGTACACATGGAGCACTGTTTTGTACACATCATAAAATTGAAACTGTAGTTTACATTCTGAACTCAAGGAATTACACCATCCTCGCTGATGTTTACAATAGGTCCCAATTTAGTTTCTTTGGCAAATTTTATATAAGTATGGCTTTGATTCTCTCTCTTGCCCTAGGATTTTGTGAGGGAAGAAATGTAAGCGAACCCCTCATTGAACTCTTTCTGTCTTTTAAATCCATTCTTTCCCACCTCAGCTCATATGGAATTGAATGTTACCTCTTGCTTAGAGGCTTGCAGAGAGTTTTTGGTGTATGTCAGTGTCCTCTTCACGGCCTGGCTTTTTGAGCAACATTTCCCAGGGCCAAATTAATTCTACTAGGAGGAACTGCTTGCAGCTTCAACAGAACCTTGATCAGGTACCTCTGGCCAAGGAGATGACTGATCCCAATTTGGCAAGTCCTACAGATCTTTTCACAAAGCTCCTCTTATCTTTCATTTCTCGTTTCCTTAAATGCCACATTCAAGCTTCAGAGTAGGGGTTGGTAAGCTTTTATTGTAAAGGGTCAGGTAGTACGTAGTTTAGGCTTTGTAGATTGAGTGTTCTCTATCTTGACTACTTAATTCTGCCCTTGAAGTTTGAAAGCAGCCGTAGATAATATATAAGCTAATAGGTGTGGCTGTATTCCAGTAAAACTTTATGGACACTAACATTTGAATTTAGCTTAATTTTCATATTCCATTAAATATTATTTTTCTTTTGTAGGTCTGGAGAATCCAGCTGTAAATCCGTCTAGGCTGGCACTTTTATTTTGTTGGAGATTTGTTATTACTGTTTCAATATCACTACCCATTTAATGGTCTGTTCAGAATTTCTTTCTTCCTGATTCAGCTTTGGGTGGTTGTGGGTTTATCAAGAATTTATCCTTTCCTGTAGGTTTTCTAGTTTATGTAGAAATTTTCATAGGATGCACATATGATAATTTATATTTTAATAGTATCAGTAGTAATGTCTACTTTTTCATTTGTGATTAGGCTCATTTGAGTCATTTCCCTTCTATTTCTGATTAATCTAGTTGCTGGTCTATCAATTTTATTTCTCTTTTTAAAGAATCAAATTTTTGTATTGTTCATCCTTTGTATTGTTTTATTTAGTTTCCATTTTGTTTAGTTCTGCTCTGAGTTTTATTTCTTTTCTTCTGCTAGCTTTATGTTCAAGTTCTTCTTCTTTTTCTAGTTCCTTGAGATCTGACATTAGATTGTTAATTTTTTACCTTCCTGTCTTTTTCATGTAATCCTTTAAGGCTATGAATTTTCAGAGCATTGCTTTTTATTTATTTATTTATTTTAGAAACAGAGTCTTAATTTGTCGCCCTCAGTAGAGTGCTGTAACGTCACAGCTCACAGCAACCTCTAACTCCTGGGCTTAGGAGATTCTCTTGCCTCAGCCTCCTGAGTAGCTGGGACCACAGGCACCTGCCACAAAGCCCAGATATTTTTTTGTTTTAGTTTAGCCAGGGCCAGGTTAAAACCCACCACCTTCAGTATTTTGGGCTGGCGCCCTACTCATTGAACCACAGGCACTACCCCAGAGTATTGCTTCTTCTGTATCCCATAGATTTTAAAGCTTATGTCACCCTTGTCATCCAATATGAAACTTTTTTTATTTCCATCTTAATTTCATTAATAACCCATGATCATTCAGAAACAAATTATATAATTTCCATGTAGTTATGTAATTTTGAGATTTCCTCTTAGATTTCTAACTTTAACCTACTGTAGCCTGAGAAGATACAGTATGATCTTAATTTTTCTAAATTTGCTGAGACTTGTTTTGTATCCTAAAATATGATCTACCTTAGAAAATATGTCCCATGTACTGATGAGAAAAATGTATATTTTGCAGTTTAGGGGTAAAATGTTCTGTAAATGTCTATTAGGTCCATTTTTTCTAGAGCTCCATTTAAGTCCAGAGTTTCTTTGTTGATCTTCTGCCTTGTTCTATGAATATAGTGTTGAATTTCTTGGCTTATTATGATGTTGCTGTTTATTTCTTTCCTTGGATACTTTAGCATTTGCTTTATGAAGCTGGGAGCTCTAGTATTATGTGTCCATATATTTAAGATTGTTGTGTTTCTTGTTGAATTGATTCCTTTATCACTATATAATGCCTTTTTTTTTTTTTACTATTGTTGATTTAAAGTATTTTATTCGACAAGAGAACAGGTAATTCTGCTTGCTTTTGGTTTGATTTGCATGGACTGTTTATTTCCACCCCTTTACCTGGAGTTTAATGAGAATCCTTGCCAATTAAATGGGTTTCTTGGAGACAGTGTACATTTGGGTTGTGGTTTCTTTTATCCACATTTTTAAGAGAAGCATTAAGGCCATTCTCATTCAGTGTTAGTATTGGTTTGTGAAATATTATTCTGGTCATCATTTTGACTGTTACCTAGTTACTTTGTTCTTTCCCCTGTGTTACTGTTTTATAAGAGCTGTGAGTTTTAATTTTGGGGTGTTTGTGCACTGGTGGATATCGATTGTTCTATTCCACATATAGAATACATTTAAGCATTTATTGTAGGTAAATCAAATAGAGTGGTTACAGCTCCATCCATGTAAACATGAAGGAGGTATTCTTCTTAGCAAAGTATCTCAAGTATGGAAGACAAAGTATCCAATGTACTCAACCCTACTATGAAACTAATTTATAGCTTTCGTAGGAAAGCTATAACCCAATTATAGCCCAAGAATATGGGGGAAGGGGAGAGGGAGGGAAAGGGAAGGGGGAGGATGGGTGGATGGAGGGTGATTGGTGGGATCACACCTGTGGTGCATCTTATAAGGGTAAATGTGAATATTTCTAAATGAAGAATATAAATGTCTTAACACAATAACTAAGAAAAGGACATGAAGGCTATGTTAACCAGTATGATGAAAATGTTTCAAATTGTATATAAAAATAGCACACTGTACCCCATGACAGTATTAATGTACACAGCTATAATTTAATTAAAAAAAAATAGACTGGTTACAAATTCCCTTAGGTTTTGTTTGTCTGAGAAATATTTTTGATTTTTTAAAATCTTCTAAAAGCATAAAAATCATTTTCAGTTCTTAAGCCTCACCAATAAAAAATAGTACAATGGATTTGGTTTGTGTACTGTAGTTTGTTGACCTGTGCTCCAGATTGTCACTCTTGAACTTGCAGATCTGCATAGTAAAATTTATTCTTTCCATTTTCCTGGTATCTCAGTAATTCTCTAGATTATTTAGTTTTTAAAATTATTCCCCATTGGCCAGTCAAAAGTTTTTGTATCTTGTTTACTCAGAATTATCTTGTCTAGTGGCCTCTTGATCCTAAACTTTTGTACTAAGCAGGAGAAAAAGAAATTTGGAAATGCAAAAGAGGATCCTTTTTTTCTGATGACCTAGATCATTCCCTCTTGAAATACCTAGAGCAGAAATTGAAAAAAAAAATTTGACACATTTCCTAGACCAAGCATCCTCAAACTACGGCCCACAGGCCATATGCGGCCCACCTAGGACATTTATCCAGCCCACCAGGTGTTTTTGCCGCCACTGCCTGTCCTACTTAGCAGCCGATTTGTCCTGGGGCTCACAGTCTGTCCCTTCAACTGTCTGAGGGACAGTGAACTGGCCCCCTCTTTAAAAAGTTTGAGGACCCCTGTTCTAGACATTTGGACTGTAAGCATATGGCTATCTATGAAGTATATATGAATGAGTTTTATTGGATGCTATATGTATTTCAGATTGGGAACTATCTGGCACCAGGTGTTACAGTAAAACTTTGTCTCGTAGAAAGTATGGCCCAGGTGGCCAGCTGACTTGTGGATCACAATATCCACATGTATCGCCTCCTGATTCTCTTTCTTCACATACTTACTGGCTGAATTCTAGACCTCCCCATAAAAAGACAAGACCACAGTTTTGAAGAATAAATAATTTAGCTTTGTAAATCATTGCAGTTGGTGCCCACCCAAGTCTGTTGGTGCCAAATTTGGGAACCTAGCCAAGAACTTTTCACTGTTGCTTTATAGCTCCCTGTGCCTGATTATTTATACTCTGTGCATTTTATGAAACAGGGATTAATAAGAATTTGCCATATCACTTGCACTATAATGTAAATAACTATAATGTTTACATGTCCTTTCTCACTGCAATATTTTTTGAGTCCATTGCCTCCTTCCACCGTGTCATACCAATTTCCTAGTTCCTTATCATTTTTTTTTTTGGTACCTACCTATATTCTGCAGCCAGAAGCATCTTCAATCCCTGAAGAGAATTTATTTATGACTGGAAAACTGAAAAGTTCATTATTGCAGTTAGTTGCTATTGTAGGATAAGTGTTGGACCCACTTTCTCTTTAGAAATAAAGGTTATTTCTTACTTCTCTTGGTTCTAGGCCCATAACAAGAAACACACTGCCCCTCAGGATGAAGGAATGAACTCTACAAGAAGCCATTATTGTAACAGAAAACAATATCTTCAGTCATAATAGCCATATGTTCATTCTCCTTCCCTGTCCCTTCATAAATAGGCATCTGCTTTCAGCATTCCAGGAGTCTTTGTACCTACATACCTATTAGTAAATTGAACTAAGATTGGGAGATTGGGAAATGAATGACTCCTGATAAAGGGAACAAGGATGAGAATTCTCGGTTCTTTTGCTTTCGGTCTGTGTTGTGACTACTAAAATTCCCTTGTGAAATCATTATACCACCTAGCCAGACTAATACCTATCTCTACAAAGCCCCTTATGAGAACAGGCCTGGTAGTAATTTCCCCATGTATTCAATCAGTAAACATTTACTGAGTGCTTATTCCATGAACGATATTGGGTTACTTACTGAAGATACAGAGTCTAGTGTTCATAAATATAGCTAACCTTAAAGCTATTCAGTGGATAAAAGGTCACCATGTACACTTTCCATTTTAACTTTACAACCACCTGGGGTAAGGTCATTCATTTGGTTTTTTGAAATATGATCAAACTAAGGTTTTGCCTATGAATCTACATATAGTAAGTGCTATAGCTGTAATTAGAATCCATTTCTTCTGGGATCAAAAAAGCATTATTCTGTTATAGCATACATGAACTTCAAATATATAAATACACTAGACATAAAGGACAAATCAGGAAAGGCAGTAGTGAAGAGGGACAAAAAAGTCAAATATAAGAGGAGGAAGTTAAGAAAGACATAAACACCATGGGGAGATACCAAAGAGCTGCTGAATAGCATTAACATCACAGGTCACTTGTCTTCCTAAGAAAGACCCCAAAACTTAAAACAGCTAATAGTTCATCAGCAACTCTCTTCATTAAATAGGGCAATGGAAATGTGGGCCATAGTCTTTCTACCAACTTATACTCTACAAAGGGAAAATTCTGATTCCAATGAAACCAGGCTTGGTAGTTCTTTCTTTATTTTTATTTTTTATTAAATCATAGCTGTGTACATTAATACTATCATGGGGTACAGTGTATTGTTTCTATATATAGAATTTGAAATACTTTCATCCACCTGGTTTACATATCCTTCATGTCATTTTCTTAGTTACTGTGTTAAGACATTTATATTCTACATTTAGAAAGATTCACATGTACCCTTAGGGGATAAACCATAGGCGTGATCCCACCAATCACCCTTCCTCCACCTACCCACTCCTTTCCCCTCCCTTCCCTCTCCCCTTTCCTCATATTCTTGGGCTATAATTGGGTTATAGCTTCCCTATGATAGCTAAAAATTAGTTTCATAATAGAGCTGAGTACATTGGATACTTTTTCTTCCATTCTTGAGA